>NC_138768.1:851883557-852058557 GCF_965119305.1 Pelophylax lessonae
TGTATTTCTCTGCTCTCTCCTTTCCTCTACTCATGGTCTCTCTTGTGCCCCCCCTTTCCTCCTGTCTTTCTCTCTCCCGCACACTCTGCTCTCTCCCCTCCTCCACTCACGGTCTCGCTCGTTCCTTCAGGGAGTTGCTGCAGTTTGTGAAGGACAATGATGATGAAGCAAAGAAGATTGCACAAAGGTACGGCGCTCATCCCATGACTGCCCCCTGCAGAATATTTCCCCCGTTGTTTTAGCTGCCCCATATTTGAGTCAGGGTTTGGGTTGCCTTTGGGGTCTTTGAGAAGCAGTGGTGTGAC
The DNA here is from genome assembly GCF_965119305.1 of Pelophylax lessonae. Classification (NCBI taxonomy): domain Eukaryota; kingdom Metazoa; phylum Chordata; class Amphibia; order Anura; family Ranidae; genus Pelophylax; species Pelophylax lessonae. Next base: position 851,883,863 of record NC_138768.1, read on the forward strand.
TTTGTCCTCCCTGGGGTCTCTGAGGAGCAGTGGTTGGGCTTGTCCTCCCTGGGGTCTCTATAGAGAAGTGGGTGGCCTTTTCTTCCTGGGGTCTCTGAGGAGCAGTGGGTGGCCTTGTTCCTCCCTGGGGTTTCTGAGGAGCAGTGGGTGGCCTTGTCTTCCCTGGGGTTTCTGAGGAGCAGTGGGTTGCCTTGTTCCTCCCTGGGGTTTCTGAGGAGCAGTGGGTGGCCTTGTTCCTCCCTGGGGTTTCTGAGGAGCAGTGGGTGGCCTTGTCTTCCCTGGGGTTTCTGAGGAGCAGTGGGTTGCCTTGTTCCTCCCTGGGGTTTCTGAGGAGCAGTGGGTGGCCTTGTCTTCCCTGGGGTTTCTGAGGCGCAGTGGGTGGCCTTGTTCCTCCCTGGGGTCTCTGAGGAGCAGTGGCTGGCCTTGTCTTCCCTGGGGTTTCTGAGGAGCAGTGGGTGGCCTTGTTCCTCCCTGGGGTCTCTGAGGAGCAGTGGCTGGCCTTGTCTTCCCTGGGGTTTCTGAGGAGCAGTGGGTGGCCTTGTTCCTCCCTGGGGTCTCTGAGGACCAGTGGGTGGCCTTGTCTTCCCTGGGGTTTCTGAGGAGCAGTGGGTGGCCTTGTTCCTCCCTGGGGTCTCTGAGGAGCAGTGGATGGCCTTGTTCCTCCCTGGGGTCTCTGAGGAGCAATGGGTGGCCTTATTCCTCCCTGGGGTCTCTGAGGAGCAGTGGGTGGCCTTGTTCCTCCCTGTGGTCTCTGAGGAGAAATGGGTGGCCTTGTTCCTCCCTGGGGTCTCTGAGGAGCAGTGGGTGGCCTTGTTCCTCCCTGGGGTCTCTGAGGAGAAATGGGTGGCCTTGTTCCTCCCTGGGGTCTCTGAGGAGCAGTGGGTGGCCTTGTTCCTCCCTGGGGTCTCTGAGGAGCAATGGGTGGCCTTGTTCCTCCCTGGGGTCTCTGAGGAGCAGTGGGTGGCCTTGTTCCTCCCTGGGGTTTCTGAGGAGCAGTGGGTGGCCTTGTTCCTCCCTGGGGTCTCTGAGGAGCAGTGGGTGGCCTTGTCTTCCCTGGGGTTTCTGAGGAGCAGTGGGTGGCCTTGTTCCTCCCTGGGGTCTCTGAGGAGCAGTGGGTGGCCTTGTCTTCCCTGGGGTTTCTGAGGAGCAGTGGGTGGCCTTGTTCCTCCCTGGGGTCTCTGAGGAGCAGTGGGTGGCCTTGTTCCTCCCTGGGGTTTCTGAGGAGCAGTGGGTGGCCTTGTTCCTCCCTGGGGTCTCTGAGGAGCAGTGGGTGGCCTTGTTCCTCCCTGGGGTTTCTGAGGAGCAGTGGGTGGCCTTGTTCCTCCCTGGGGTTTCTGAGGAGCAGTGGGTGGCCTTGTTCCTCCCTGGGGTCTCTGAGGAGCAGTGGGTGGCCTTGTTCCTCCCTGGGGTTTCTGAGGAGCAGTGGGTGGCCTTGTCCTCCCTGGGGTCTCTGAGGAGCAGTGGGTGGCCTTGTCCTCCCTGGGATCCCTGAGGGGCAGTAGGTAAGTCAGTCTTCTGGGTAGCTCCCAAGCTGTGGCCATATCTGATCAGGTGGTTTACTAGAAGGTCCAGCCAGTCCTTTGGTCTCCTCTCCTGCCTCAGTCATCTGACTCTTCATTGGGTGGGGTCAGTATATACAACTTCTGTCCATCTTGTCCCCCCCCCCCCATCCTCTGCTCTTCTCACCATTTGACAATCTTTTGTCTGCAGGGGCGAGCAGTTCATCGCTGAGCACCTACGGAGAGAGGACATCTCCCAGTACTGGCACTCTCTCCTCACACAGCAGTCCCAGCTTCTCACATACAAGGTCCGCCAGCGGAAGGGGTACTGGGAGGTGACCATGGACCCGACCATTAGGAACTCTGACCTTTCACCCCTGAAATGAGATGGACAGATCCTAATAGGAGAAATTTATGACCCCTCCACCCCCAAATATTGCGTCCCCCACATCCAATCCTGCTTTACGAGAGGAGCCCAGCTGGAGAATTCAATCATTTTATCATGTACAGAGGAAGGGGGTCTCCCCTGGTATGCTGGACTCTGGAAATGATTGGATGAACTGCAAGTTTTTCCTATTGGCTCAGTGCTTTATCTATGTCCATAGAGCTTCTTCAGAATCTCACTTCCTCAACAAAGCCTGTAGGTGGGGCTCTACTACATCAGAACATCTCATTTATATGCTACATCAGAACTCTGACACCAGATGGCGCTAGTGTACATAATTTATCTATCATATTTGATCTCTGCCACTAGAGGGCACTGGTGTACATCATTCTTTTGCTAGGGGGCGCTCATCCACACATCAATCTCCCAGTTCAGTTTTTGTACAATAAAAGCTTTCTAAGATATTTGTGGTATTCGTTGTGTGTAAAGACTATGGGGCAGGACCGGTTATCTCCTATAGGGGGCACCCTGCTCACACTGAGCTCCCAACCTCCAGAAGCAGGGCCTGGTTATCTCCTATAGGGGGCGGCCTGCTCACCCTGAGCTCCACCCTCCAGTAGCAGGGCCTGGTTCTCTCTTGTAGGGTGCACCCTGCTCAGGGAAGGGGAGGGCAGGTGCAAGGGAAGAGAGCCACCAATAGATACAAAAACTAAGAATGTTGGAGAAGCCTCCATTCAGGGGCAGTAGGTGAGGAGGAGGAGCCACAATGATGGTGGTGGGCGGAGCCTGATGATTATGATATATATATATATATATATATATATATACATATATGTATGTATGTGTGTGTGTGTATATATATAAAACACACACACACACACACACACACACACACATATATATGTATATATTTTTTCCTTTCTATATATATATAAATAATATGTGTGATCAGGAAAACTATATATATATATATATATATATATATGTATGTATGTATATATAGAAAGGAAAAAATATATACATGTACATGTGTGTGTGTGTGTGTATTATATATATATATATATATATATATTAATCTAAATGGCAGGAATAAATATAAATAATTTATAAATATAACTATATATAAATGATCAGGAGAGCTATATATATATATATATATATATATATATATAATATGTATATATATATATATATATATATATATATATATATATATATATATATATATGTATATATATATATATATATATATTAGTAATATAAATGGAATAATAAAAAATAAAATATATATATTTATTTATATTTGATCAGGAGCACAGCCCTCCATTGATATAACTGACTGAGAGGAGTGGCAGCTCTCTTGTGACGTGCCTACATGACGGCGGGGGACATAGGCTGCGTTCCAGTGGGGGAACATAGGTTGCGTGGCGACGAGGGACACAGGCTACGTGATGGCGGGGACACAGTCTGGATGAGGGGGGACACAGACTAGATGACAGGGGGGGGACACAGGCTGCGTGATGGCGGGGACACAGGCTGGATGAGGGGGGACACAGACTAGATGACAGGGGGGGACACAGGCTGGATGATGGGGGGACACACCTCTTGCATGCCGAATGGTCAGTGCTTAACCCTGGGGATTTCACAGCCGCCGTAGCATGAAGATGGGGGATCTTTCAGTGGGGGGCAGAATGAGCAGTTAAAGGAGTGGGGGGCCCGTCATGTTACTATAGGTGCAGTCACTGTACGGAACTTGGAAGGGCCACAGCTCGGGCCCTGTATGAGTCCAGGGTCCGAAATTTGGCAGAAAGATAGGGAAGATCTACCTCTGGGGGCCAATACTATCCCTGTGCCAAATTTGGTGCCCCTAGCCCCCAAGGTTAGGTCAGCTTGGTGCAGTATGGCATGCTTGGAGTGGGCGGAACATGTCCGGGGGGGGGGGGGGGTCCAAATTTGTCACGGAGGTAGGGGAGGTTTACCATTACCATCCCAAAAAATGTTGGGGTCATTAGCCCAAAATGTCTTTGTCAAATTTTTATGGGGTCACTTAGGAGCATATGGCCGGCAGTCAATACCACAAAGCGGGGAGGAATGGGTACCATGTTAATCCCTATATGTTCCGCAGGATTTGGTTAAAGTCGATCCCCATGCCAGGCCCTGGAAAGATTAAGCATTGGTCACAAAAAAATATTTGTGTGGCTCCTAGAGGTCCTCTACAATTAGTTTGCCAAGTATGGTCTTCTTAATTCCTGTGGTTTGGGTACCACAGGGCGCTAAATTTGTAGTAGCTTGACCCGCTAACTTTGGCACTGTCGTAGTCTAGACATTTGAGGGACCACAGATCGGGCCGCCAATGAGTCCGGGGGGGCATTATTGGCACAGAGGTTGGGGAAGTCTTACTTTACCAAACATGTTGGAGTCACTAGCCCAAAATTTCCTGGGCAACTATTTCCAGGGCCACTTGAGAGTTTGTGGCCCTCGGGCCGTACCTCAGAGGGGGGAGTGCTGAGTACTATTCAACAGTACCTGCAGAGCGGGTCTCTGCAGTTCCTATTTCCTATATTCTATAGTGGTTAGCCAAATCTACCCCTATGCAGGTCCCTGAAACAATTAAGCATCGGCCCCCGAAAAATGCATGGGGATCCTATAGTATCTCTGAGCCAAGTTTGAGGCCCCTAGCCACCAGGGTTCAGGTACTATGAGGCCGTCAATTTCAGTCAGCCTTGTGCTGTATGGCAATCTTTGAGTGGGCACAGTTTCAGGGCCCCAGCTCGTGCATTGAACAAGTCCAGGGGCCCATATTACGCACAGAGGTAGGGGAGAGCTTCCTTTACCACTCTTAAAATGTTGGAGTAGCTAGCCTGAAGGTTTCTGATCAACTTTTTCAGGGGCCCCTTGGGAGTGTGTGGCCCTCGGGCAGTACAGAGGAGAAGGGACTGCTGGATACCAGATTAATCTCCATATTGTTAGCTATCCAATGGTACCTGCAGAGCAGGGCACCTGCTATGGTACAGTATTCGGGCAAATTCGACTCCCATGCCAGTCCTCAAGAAAATTAGGCATCAGCCCCAAAACAATGTGTGTGTGGCCCCTGGGGGGCCATCTAGTATCCCCAGAGGCGTAACTAGAACCTTCAGGGCCCTGATGCAAGAAACCATGAAGGGCCCCCCAGACCCCTAGCCGGGGCCCTTACCTTCAAGCCCAGGGCTCTTCCCACTAATCCTGGGGCTCTTTACACTTGTTGCATGGCCTTTTATTACGGTCCCGCAGCAGGATTCTTTCACAAGTTCTGCAGTGGGCCCCCTTCCTGCAATCTTGTGGGCCCCCTTCCTGCAATCTTGGGGCCTCCCCACAGTGGTGCAATGTCAGGGTCCGGTCGCAAGTGTGACCTTTGCGATCCTGGAAGTTCACCCACTGGTTTGCTACCGGGCCCCCTGGAGCATGGGGCCCGGTAGCGATTGCAACCCCTGCAACCCCTGTAGTTACGCCCCTGAGTATCCCTGTACCAAGTTTGGTGCCCACAACCCTTGTGGTTCTGGTACCACAGGGCCCTAAATTTATGGTAGATTGGCCCGCTATGTTAATCTATGGCTCGGTTGTGGCTGGGAATTTGGGGGGCCACAGCTCATTCCCTGAAAGAGTCCAGGCCCCCACAGCTTGAGCCCCTGGACATGTTTGGGGCCCAAGCTGTGGCCCCTCAAAATTCCCTACTGCGCCATATATTAACATAGGCTAGGCCTAGCTAGCCTAAACGTAGGGCCCCGCGGTAGCAGAATGATGTTGCCCAGGGGCACCAAACTTGGTACAGGGATACTATAGGACCCCAAGGGACCATGAACATTTTTTGGGGCTAATGCCTAATTTTCATGGGGACCTGCATGGGGGTGGAATTTGCCCGACCACCACAGGACACAGGAAGTGCGGAACCACACTCTGCAGGTACCGTTGAATAGCTCAAGTCAAGGGATTCCTGCAGTATCCAGCACTCCCTGCTGCGCCATACGGCCCAGAGGCCACATACTCTCAAGGGGCTCTAGAAAAAGTTGACCAGAAAATCTTGGGCTACCAACCCCAAAATGTTTGGGTTGGTAAAGGAAGGCCTTCCCTACTTCTGTGCCAAATATGGGCCCCCTGGACTCATTTGGTGTCCAAGCTGTAGCCCCTCAATTTTCCAGACTACGACCCTGCCATAGATCAACATAGCAGACCAAGCTTCTATAAATGTAGGGCCCAAACCACGGGGGTTCAGGGCACCATACTTGGCAAACTTGTACTAGAGGACCTCCAGTAGCCACACAATATTTTTGGTGGCAATGCCTAATTTTTACAGGGACTGGCATGGTGATCGACTTTGGCCAAATACTGCGGACAATAGGTAATGCAAAGCCTCACTTCAAGGGTACTTGCCGACCAGGGCATAGCCCAATGATGGCTACAGCGCGGTCGGCTTATACTGGAAGGGCGTACAGGGATGTCCTCCCAGAATCCTACGGATTGTGGTAAAGGGCTAATGACAGCGGCCCTTTACCACGTGATCGCTCCATCCAATGACGGAGCCATCGCTTGTCAACAAAATGCTGCATGTCTGGTTCAGCTCTCTCCTCGCACGCTGTACACACTCATTGGCACCACCCCTGCCTCATTCATGCCCATCTGTGCCTCATTCATGCCCATCTCTGTCTCATTCATGCCCACCTGTGCCTCATTCATACCCATCTGTGCCTCATTCATGCCCATCCATGCCTCATCAGTGCTCATTTGTGCCTCATCTGTGCCACATCAGTGTGTCCCTCATCATCCAGCCTGTGTCCCTCTGTCATGAAGCCTGTGTCCCCTGTCTTCCAGCCTGTGTCCCTCTGTCATGCAGCCTGTGTCCCCTGTCTTCCAGCCTGTGTCCCCCGCCGTCACGCAGCTTATGTCCCCCGCTGTCACACAGCCTGTGTTCCCCTCCGTCACGCAGCCAGTGTCCCCCGCCGTCATGCAGCCTGTGTCCCCACCGTCACGTAGCCTGTGTCCCCCGCCGTCATGCACCCTGTGTCCCCACCGTCGCGCAGCCTGTGTCCCCCGACGTCATGCAGGCACGTCATGAGAGAGCTGCCACTCCTCTCAGTCATTTATATCAATGGAGGGCTGTGCTCCTGATCAAATATAAATAAATATATCTATATATACCAGAGGTGGGGGACTTGAGTCACATGACTTGACTCAAGTCCGATTCGAGTCACGATTTTCAGGACTTGCGACTTGCTTGATTAAAGCATGAATATGACTTGACTTGACTTTGACTTGCAAACAAGTTACTTGTTTGAGACTCGAAGACTCGACAATGACTCCATGAGTCCAGAGTCAGAGTCAGTGGCGTTGGGAGGGGGGGGGGGGGGGCTGACCAGGGCTATACGCCTAGGGGCGTGTTTCTGACTGTGGGGGGAGTGGCTTGTGGAATGATCACAGAGACGTGTTCCTATATAGAAGGATCACAGGGGCTCTATAATCATTCCAAGGAGAAGAACGGTTAGCTGTGTTTACAACAGCCGACCGTCCTTCTCTCTCGGTGGGGAACGATCGCGGGTGTCAGGCGGCAATCGGAGCCACCCGCCCCGTGCATCGGAGTCGTTGGCGCGCGCTCGCCCCCTATCTGCAGGCGCGCGACCAACGTGTACCTATGGCCGTTTGCGCAGGAGCGGCTGCCTGCCGCAGTATAACTGCGGTGGGCGGTTGGCAACAGGTTAAACAGACCAAGCAGGATAGTATAAATGGGGTTAACAACCACTTTCAAGGAGAGGTTGAGATTCCCGGGGGGGGGGGGGGGGGGGGGGCACCCGGGCACCCATGCGGACGCCCATGTGTCCAGAACTACATTTTGAAGCAAATGTAAACGAGCACTAATACTACACACCCAGCATGTACACCAATTATCTCTATCCCTCTACTAAAGCTCAGGACATGTTAATTGGCCAGAAGTCGATGTCTCATCCCACAATCTCTTCATATTAATTCAGTTTACAGGAGATTATCGCAGTACAAGTGCCACTTGTATTTCATATTGTACTCGCTACGCCTCTGCAGAAAATTTACTGCAATAATTAACAAAGGTCTAAAGTTATAACTCGCTGGAGGACTTTAATTTGATCCACAGATCTTCTTCCAGCTGGTGGGAGTCAAATCCAGGACAGGTGAACATTCCTGGCAAACGGAGGAGCCAAGATCTCGTGGGGGGAAATACTATCTGCATCAATGGAGTCCAGCAAATGTTTCATATCTCATTTAATTCTGGCTAACGGGCAGTCTAGAAAGTAATTGGCATTAAACGACAATAGGGTCCCAGGGGAAACATTTGTGCTGGGGTGTGTTTTCCTGCAGCATATCCAAACCTGAGACCAAAAATGTAATATATTGCAGTCCCTAAATGTGGTGGCTGAATTTGTTGTATTTTTTTCCCCCAGTTTTTTTTTATTTTTCTTTATTTTCACCTAGTAATGCTGCCAGTACCACACACAGGGGTTGATTTACTTGTAGCACTACCCCCGTAGGGGTCGCTGAGTATAGAGTTTGCTGGGTCTCCCTCTGATTATCCTGCAGCCCAGCATCTGGCAAACCAATGAACCCCCCCCCCCCCTTCCCATGACGGACGGAAGGACTGCCGGCCGGCCGGATGGCAGGCAGGCAGGCAGGCAAAACAACACACCATATTCCCAGCCCCCCCCCGAACGGCCGGCCTGTCTCCTTACCTCCTCCTTCCTCCTTCTCCGAACCAGGGAGTGCTGGATGGCTGGGCCGCCATGCTTCTCCTCCAGCCGTGGGTCTTCTCCCTCTTCCTGGCCAGTGGCCAGTAAGATCACTTCTCCTTTTGGCCGATCAGGAAAGGGGGTCTCACAACCCTCTGCCTGATTGGCTGGGAGGAGAATCAGTGTGACAATAGCGAATATTTATTCGCTATTGCCATACAACTGGGTGGACTCAGGGCGCAGTGCTCTGCGCCCCGAGCCCGCCCTTTTTTTGAAGCCTATTAGAGCCTCTGGCTCTAATCACGGGCTTCAATAAAAAAAAAAAAAAAATCCCCTATTGGAATCCATATGTCCAGCGCCCTGCATGTAGATTAGGGGGCCTGATGCATGGATAGGGGAGGCGGCACCCCTGCGTCCCTAATGGACAGGCCGCCACTGCTTCAGCCAGTTACTTGGGTATTTTTACTCAACCAAGTACACACTCATCTGCTTGTTATCCAATGACCAGGCTAGGGGAGATGTTTTTTTGTATTTTATTGGTAGAACTTGGATAGGAGAAGGGATTAGTGGGATACTCCAACTTTAACTATGCCTCGCTTAGTTGAACTGAATAGCAGACCCTCTGTTGAACCATACAGCATTTATATGGAAGAATAAGTCCTTTGCTCACTCTGGCAGCAAACTCAATGAACTCTGATTCTTCGGGACACTGACCAGTATCCCCTTTAGCTGCCACCCGTCCATGACTTCACTAGCTTGAAGGGATGGCCCTCACCAAACAGGCCCCTAGACTTAGGTCTGTACTCACAGTAACCAGTAACAGATCCTTCTAGGTGTCTCCCCCTCTTAGTCAGCTCTGCAGGACATCTGGGTTGCAGCATATATAACTCTGGCCCTCAGGTTGACCACCTGAGGCCACATGGCAGCTTGTCCAGAGGAGGGGCAGCGACCCCCCCCCCACTCTCCAGCCAAAGACCCCATGCGCACTTGGTATAAATACAGTCACCCAACATGCCTTGAGGCACCTTCCTCTGCCAATGGCCAGAGCTGTATCTACATCTATGCTCCCACTTGTCAGGTTTCCTCCCACTGTCCAATATGCCCCTTTCCTATTGGACCAGTGTGAAACAGGCAGACAACATGAGCAGCATCTGATCACACTGAGCAGACCCTATCAATGGATTACTGCTCCCTGTTGGGCAGAGAGTACCTAAATTTGCCTGACAGTTCCCCTGTTAAGCAGAGAAACATCTTTAGTGCTTACCTAGGAGGGTGCTACATACTAAAACTGGATGGTAGCACACCAGCTTCTAACTTCAACCTGTTCAATTAGGCTTAGAGAAAAAAAAAAAACCTGGAAGCTGATTGGTTTCTATGCAGAACTGCACCAGGTTTTGCACTCTCCAGTGTTAGTAAATCAAACCCTGTGATTTTTAGCAGGACTGCGACATTGCGGTGGACAGATCGGACTCCTAACTGACATTTTTGACACTTTTGGGGGGACCGGTGACATTACTACAGTAATCACTGCTAAAAAATATGGACTGTTACTGTAATAATGACACTGGAAGGGAAGGGGAACACCAGGGGTGATCAAAGGGTTACATATGCAAGAGAGGGCAGCACCAATGCAAATTAAGTGATGTGTGTTCCTAGGGGGTGCTTTCTAACGGTGTGGGGGATGGGCTTGCTGCATGAACACAGAGACCTGTGTTCCTAAATAGGAGGATCACAGGATCCCTGTGTTCATTGCTGACAGAACAGCGGTCTGCCGTGTTTACAAGGGCAGACGGCCGCTCTGTCTCCATGGGGAGCGATCGTGGGTGCCCAGCAGACATTGCGTCCACCAGACCCACTGATTGACTCCCCCTGTAGACAATCAGAGCATGCCCATTTCTCTGGCAGCGCGCGCCCCCACTAGCGGTTCTGGGAAACGACGTACAGTTATATAGCGGGACATAGCCGACCTGCCACAGTATATGTACTGCTAGAGGTCGGCAAGTGGTTAGGAGAAAATAGCCTAATGATATTCATTTTTGCCCCATTCAAACTGAACAAATGCATACCGTATTTAAAAATGTTCATTTTTATTTAAAAATAATTTTCAGTCTTTTTAACCACTTGTCGAATGCTCACTGGAGCACTACTGCGGCAAAGTGGCTCGATAACATCTGACGACGTAGTACTACATCGGCAGACATTCCCCCCGTTTTCAGTCACAGCGGGAGTCGGGCCAGGGGAGGAGCAGCGGCGGTCGCCGCTGCTCTTCCCCGATTGTCGGGGAATCGAGTGTGGAAATCCGCCCGCTTGTGTAAACAAAGTGGGCGGATCTCCTAAGTGACCTCCCCCCACACACGTCAGTAAGCACCAGGCATACATTAACCCCTCCCTCTCCAATAAAATTAACCCCTTCCCTGCCAGTGTCATTTTTACAGTAACAGTGCATATTTATAGCACTGATTACTGCAGTAATGTCACTGGTACCCCCAAAAGTGTCAAAAATGTCAGTCAAGGGTCCGATCTGTCCACCGCAATGTCGCAGTCCCGCAAAAAAAATCGCAGATCGCCGCCATTACTCGTTAAAAAAAAAAAACACTAAAAATGACAGAAATCTTTCCCTTAGTTAGTAAACGCAATAACTTTTGCGCAAACCAATCAAAATACGCTTATTGTGATTTTTTTTTACCAAACATAGGTAGCAGAAAACAAATTGGCCAAAAATAAAAAAAAATTTGATTTTTACATTTTTTTGGGGGGAATTTCATATAAAAAAATGTGAAAAATATTGTTATTTTTTCAAAATTTACGCTATTTTTTTGTTTATAGCGCAAAAAGTAAAAATCGCACAGGTGATCAAATACCACCAAAAGAAAGCTCTGTTTGTGGGAAAAAAAGGACGTAAATTTAGTTTGGGTACAGCGTCGCACGACCGCGCAATTGTCAGTCAAAGTTACACAGCGCCGAATCGCAAAAAGTGGCCCAGACGTAAGACAGCAAAATCCTCCGGTTGTAAAGTGGTTAAATCCGCAGCTTTCATTAAAATAATGCCTAGTGATCCTGCAATAAAGGTTCAACAGACACGGTATTCCAATAGAGACTACAAGTGGCTGTTCCAGCACCATTACACAGGCATGGTCAACTGTTGTTACCATCAGGAAACCTGTTCTGAGAAATGCCATGCAGCCATCACTGAAGTGTACTCAGGGAAAACCAAAGCCAGGTATCTAGCATTTTCAGAAGGGGAATTTGGGCAACCTCTCTATTTATCTCATTAGCATTTGCTTTCAATATGAAGAAGGAATATGCAATAGATTAAATATAGGTTTAGCAATTGTTTATATTTGCCTGCTGTTTTCTCTTTCATTGCTTTTTATGGAAATTCTAAAACTATGGAAGGTTTATTGCCCTCGAGGATTGATCTGGCAGCACAGGAACAATCCCTGGACTGTAATACCACTATAGACCAGCAGAGGGAGACATAACACTGCATAGATGCTAAAGGTTTTATGACCAGCTGTTGCACAATTCTCTGACTCCTCTGCACTCTGTGACAATGTAAAGTCATTTCATAATTTACTTTTAATTGAAGTGGCAAAACTCTTATGTAGCACACTGCATGTAGGAGCTGCAGATAACATGGATTCCCCACTCCTGCACAGCCAGGCACACCGAATCTTCACAGGTACAGGGTCAGAGAACAGTCCGTAGCTTTGTTTTTGTTATTTATTAGACCAGTGGTTCTCAACTCCTGTCCTCAAGACCCACTAACAGGCCAGATTTTAAGTATAGCCTTGGGGAGATGCAGACTAGAATACTGCAATCACTGAGCAGCAAATGATATCACCTGGGATGTATTTCAGTTATCTTGCAAACCTGGCCTGTTAGTGGGTCCTGAGGACAGGAGCTGAGAATCACTGTATTAGAGGATTAATAACTTGGATAGGGATAGGAGGGTATAGGATGCCCACTTGACTTCAGCAATCTTCAGGGAAAACATCCTATATACTTCTGTATACAATCTTCTTCACTTTCCTCCTGCACACTCCTACCAGCTTCTTCTGAATCACTCTTGAGGGATCTGACAGACTCCTTATCAGATCATCAACAGCCCATTACAGGCAGGAACTCAAAGTCCCTTAAATGTAGCTCAGATGTAGTGAAACAGCATATAACTTCTCCTCTGCGGTCACTGATCCCAGCACCACCTCTTCAGGCACTGCAAACCCCCTTTCACCAGCCCTCCTGGCTGCCTCTCTACACCAGCCCACCCAACTGACTCTTCACCAGCCCCCCCCGGCTGATTCTCAAGATATCCCTCAGGGAAGGATAGAAGACTTAAGCACACCGCTGTCTCCAAGGGAGACTGACGACATGTGGCAGTTTCCCCCCTTTCTTTGTCCCAAGCAGTGTTGCACTACTCACTCTGTCCTTTCTTGCTCCTGTGCCTCCAGGAGGACCTCCTCCTTTTGTTTTTTTGGCAGGATCCTTTCACCACCCAAGCCCCAGCATAAAGCAGGACACCTCCCACCCCCAAATACTAGGGGGCACCCCCGAGGGCCATCGACAGCCTCCTTAACACTGCATCTCCATCTTCCACCCGACTGCCCCTGCTGGCATGGCCCATGTCTATTTATAGACTTATCTCAGTCCCCTGCTAGCTCACTGCTGAGGATTGGCCGAGGCCCTATAAATATTCAAGGAAGCTCCTTCTAACCCCCACCCTCTAGTTCTAGAAGATTCTCCAACCTTCCAGACCAGGGGGAAGCACCGGAGAGCTGCCAGGATGAATCACGCAGCCCTGAACTCTAATGAACCCTGACCCAATTAAGACTCACCAGTTTAAAATGTGAGTCAGAGTATAATTTGCCTACACTAACTTATAGCACACACTAGAGGGTTCTACACGTATACAGTAGTAGCAGGGCACTACACCTTACAAAGGACTCAGGAGTTTTGGAGAGCATTGGAAGGTGGGAAAAGAAAATGAGCATGCTTAAACTGAAAGAAGAGAGGATTTTAGAGGGGATTTAAGGCTTAACTCTAGCCAGATATGTCAAAAACCCTGGCAGGTAACCCAGGCTCCCCTAGGTCTACCTGGTCTGCCCTAGAGTACCCCCAAGGAATGGTGGCCAGATAACCGTAGTGGCCCCTGGGCTGCTTTCCTGCAAACTGACACCAGATCACCGCCTTCAGGATATTCCCACTAAGCAGTTGCCAAAGCAAGATGGCTATGCTGTAGGGTCAGGATACAAGATAACAGAAGTTCATGTCCAAAGCTGAGGTCGAGGCAGGTGGCAGGCAAGAGAGTATTTGGGCTCCAGGCAGAGGCCAAGGCAGGCGGCAGAGAATAACAGGATTAGCGTCAACAACAAGGGCAGAAAACAGGGCAGGCAATCTGGGTCAGCAACAGAAACAATGGCAATCTGATGTGTGGAGTAGCTGGCAAGACAGAACACCAGCCACTAGACGGGAAGGTATTTAAATATCCTCCAAAGCCTGTGAGCACACCCAGCATCAGGGGCGCACACCAATGCACACTAATGAACCCATGCTAGCACCTGGCATTGGAGCTAGGCTACCACAACCAGGGGAGTGTTCTGCTGCCTGCATCGTTCTGGCACTGATGTCATCAGGCAGATTAAAGCATCATGGGACAAAGAAAGTCTGCACAGGTAAATAACCCCCAGGCAACAGCATTGAGGGATTTTACTACACTGACACCAACCCTGGGGCATTCTTCCCCCTACTGACTCCTGGTCATTTTATCCTCCCGGTGACCAGTAATGTAGAGGGTGCTTGCAGTTGGTTGTTGCACTCTATTCAATATTTGTGCATTACATACATACTCCTGACCTGTGCACTCTATTCACAATATTGAACGTTATATGCTCCTGACCTATTCACTCATGCTATGGGGGCGCCTGAGCCGAGCTGCAGCTTTGTGTGTCCATTTAGACATGGAGCTGCCATTTGGCCCTGCCCCTCTCTTCTGATTGGCTAACTGACTTTGATTGACAGCCCCGGGGGCCCATGGTGCCGCGACTGTGTCTCAGCCAATCAGGAGGGAGAGTCCCGGACGGCCGAAGAACTGGTGGACATTGCTGGACAGTGATGGGGCTCAGATAAGTATTAGGGGGTGCTGGGGAGTGGGGGGGGGGGGGGCTGCTACACCCAGATGGCTTTTTATCTTCATGCATAGAAAAAAGTTCTGACTTTACAACCTTTGCTGAGGTTCTCTAACAAACCTCTGAGGGCTTCACAGAACAGCTGTATTTATATTGAGATTAAATTATACACAATTGGTTCCACTGGATTTTAAGGGTATCAGAGTAAAGGGGGATTAATACAAATGCACACCACACTTTTCAGATGCTTATTTGTAAAATAATTTGAATACCATTTACAATTTTTCTTCCACTTCACATCTATGTGCCACTTTGTGTTGGTCTATCACATAAAATCCCAATAATATACATTTACGTTTTTGGTTGTAACATGACAAAATGTGGAAAATTTCAAGAGGTATGAATACTTTTTCAAGGTACTGTATACATAGTGCTGTATGTTACATACTCCTGACCTATGCACTTTACTGGATACACTATTTTCTACCCCACATATTCCATACCCCTGCACACCATATGCTATTTTGTATGTTACATACTCCTGATCTGTGCACACTATTCACAATGTAGTGCATTACATACTCCTGACTTATTTACTCTATATACTGTGCTGTACCTAACATATTCCTGACCCCTACACCCCACGTGCTATGTTGAACATTATATTTTGGTGGCCCTTGAACCCCATACATTATGGTTTATGTCACAGTCCTGACTCCTGTGTTGAAGGAGTTTGGGCTTGTAATGATGGACAAATGCAACTTGCTTTAAGCTGCAACTATTTTTTTTGTGGGTGTATAGCACCCTCCTAGGTAGGTGCTAGGTTGGTAAAAGCTTAGCAGCTCTATCTGCTTATCAGGGGAGCCTGATTGTTAGTTCTGCCTGTTGCATGTGTCCAGGGTGTGACTTATCTGGGCTGAGGGAGTGTCCCCACTGTATATCCAATGGGAGAGCCTGTTGGACAGTGGAGGAAACCTAGCCAGTGACACACAGGCTTTTGTGGCTGTCCCAGTGGGTTGGCACAACAGTGCTGCATTCTGGGATAGGTCATAAAAGCCGCGGCACACATAACAGGGTGTCTTTGGGCGGGAAGCCAGGTCCCAGGAGGAGGGTGACGGCTGTCTCTCCTCCTGTCAGCAAGGAAAGTGGTCACAGGCGGTCGGTCTAGTGGACCAAATGTGTGATGCTGAGCCAGGAGGTCCAGGATACTGATGAGTGGAGCTGAAGGCAGAGCAACCCAGGGAAAAACAGTGTCCGTGAGTACCGGGAAGCTTGCCAGGGGTCTCCCCAGGAAGGGGACCACTCTTTCACAAAATTTGGCTTTTCATTAAGTTCTGTTCGGTCTATTACCTTTGTGCACCTAAAAAGTCCCCAGTTCTCACATTCCATTTTACATTGCTTTAAGTTGCATTAATCATGCATTTGACATCAGTTTGAGACACTTCTAAGAGCATTCAGAATTCCTTCACAGGGGAATTGACCAACAGTTGACCTTCTTTTTATCTGCAGTTGACCTTGTTCTAAGCTGTATCAACTTGCTGTAAGCTTAGAAGCTGCTCTAAGCTGCTTTTATGTTCCCCCTACCTTAAATAGGAGGGGGAGGGGGGGGGGTGGATGAGTTGACACAACAAAAGCCAGTTGACACAGCCCACAACCTCATAGTAGTCTATCACCCCAGGTATAATCACCACCCTTTCACCTCCCTGAGCAAACTCCTGTGACGGATGGTATGGTAGCCTACCTGGGTGGATTAGGTTGCTGCCCATCCGACTTGACAAAACAAGGTTTAGGTTCAACCACCTTCAGCTCAGACCCAACCTGACTACTGACCTGACTTAGATTCTGAGCACCGGCAGCTCAGTCCTGACCTGACTGACTCCTGACTTGTCCTAGACTCCGAGCACCAGCAGCTCAGACCCGACCTGACTGACTCCTGACCTGACCTAGACTCCGAGCACCGGCAGCTCAGACCCGACCTGACCAAGATTCCGAGCACCGGCAGCTCAGACCCGGCCTGACTGACTCCTGACCTAGACTCCGAGCACCGAAAGCTCAGACCCGACCTGACTGACTCCTGACCTGACCAAGATTCCGAGCACCGGCAGCTCAGACCCCACCTGACTGACTCCTGACCTGACCTAGACTCCGAGCACCGGAAGCTCAGACCCGACCTGACTGACTCCTGACCTGACCAAGATTCCGAGCACCGGCAGCTCAGACCCGACCTGACTGACTCCGGACCTGACCTAGATTCCAAGCACCGGCAGCTCGGACCCGACCTGACCAACTCCTGACCTGACCTGACCTAGACTCCGAGCACCGGCAGCTCAGACCCGACCTGACTGACTCCTGACCTGACCTAGACTCCGAGCACTGGCAGCTCAGACCCGACCTGACTGACTCCTGACCTGACCTAGACTCCGAGCACCGGCAGCTCAGACCCGACCTGACTGACTCCTGACCAAGATTCCGAGCACCGGCAGCTCAGACCGACCTGACTGACTCCGGACCTGACCTAGATTCCAAGCACCGGCAGCTCAGACCCGACCTGACTGACTCCTGACCTGACCTAGACACTGAGCACCGGCAGCTCAGACCCGACCTGACTGACTCCTGACCTGACCTAGACACTGAGCACCAGCAGCTCAGACCCGACCTGACTGACTCCTGACCTAGACTCCGAGAACAGGAAGCTCAGACCCGACCTGACTGACTCCTGACCTGACCAAGATTCTGAGCACCTGCAGCTCAGACCTGACCTGACTGACTCCTGACTTGTCCTAGACTCCGAGCACCAGCAGCTCAGACCCGACCTGACTGACTCCTGACCTGACCTAGACTCCGAGCACCGGCAGCTCAGACCCGACCTGACCAAGATTCCGAGCACCGGCAGCTCAGACCCAGCCTGGTATAATCACCACCTTTTCACCTCCCTGAGCAAACTCCTGTGTCAGATGGTATGGTAGCCTACCTGGGTGGATTAGGTTGCTGCCCATCCGACTTGACAAAACAAGGTTTAGGTTCAACAACCTTCAGCTCAGACCCAACCTGACTACTGACCTGACTTAGATTCTGAGCACCGGCAGCTCAGACCTGACCTGACTGACTCCTGACTTGTCCTAGACTCCGAGCACCAGCAGCTTAGACCCGACCTGACTGACTCCTGACCTGACCTAGACTCCGAGCACCGGCAGCTCAGACCCGACCTGACCAAGATTCCGAGCACCGGCAGCTCAGACCCGGCCTGACTGACTCCTGACCTGACCTAGACTCCGAGCACCAGAAGCTCAGACCCGACCTGACTGACTCCTGACCTGACCAAGATTCCGAGCACCGGCAGCTCAGACCCGACCTGACTGACTCCGGACCTGACCTAGATTCCGAGCACCGGCAGCTCAGACCTGACCTTACTGACTCCGGACCTGACCTAGATTCCGAGCACCGGCAGCTCAGACCTGACCTGACTGACTCCGGACCTGACCAAGATTCCGAGCACCGGCAGCTCAGACCCGGCCTGACTGACTCCTGACCTGACCTAGACTCCGAGCACCAGAAGCTCAGACCCGACCTGACTGACTCCTGACCTGACCAAGATTCCGAGCACCGGCAGCTCAGACCCGACCTGACTGACTCCGGACCTGACCTAGATTCCGAGCACCGGCAGCTCAGACCTGACCTGACTGACTCCGGACCTGACCTAGATTCCAAGCACCGGCAGCTCAGACCCGACCTGACCGACTCCTGACCTGACCTAGACTCCGAGCACCGGCAGCTCAGACCCGACCTGACTGACTCCTGACCTGACCTAGACTCCGAGCACCGGCAGCTCAGACCCGACCTGACTGACTCCTGACCTAGACTCCGAGCACCGAAAGCTCAGACCCGACCTGACTGACTCCTGACCTGACCAAGATTCCGAGCACCGGCAGCTCAGACCCCACCTGACTGACTCCTGACCTGACCTAGACTCCGAGCACCGGAAGCT
Source organism: Pelophylax lessonae (assembly GCF_965119305.1). Taxonomy (NCBI): domain Eukaryota; kingdom Metazoa; phylum Chordata; class Amphibia; order Anura; family Ranidae; genus Pelophylax; species Pelophylax lessonae. The sequence continues at coordinate 851,902,582 of NC_138768.1, forward strand.
CAGACCCGACCTGACTGACTCCTGACCTGACCAAGATTCCGAGCACCGGCAGCTCAGACCCGACCTGACTGACTCCGGACCTGACCTAGATTCCAAGCACCGGCAGCTCAGACCCGACCTGACCGACTCCTGACCTGACCTAGACTCTGAGCACCGGCAGCTCAGACCCGACCTGACTGACTCCTGACCTGACCTAGACTCCGAGCACCGGCAGCTCAGACCCGACCTGACTGACTCCTGACCTAGACTCCGAGCACCGGCAGCTCAGACCCGAATTGACAGACTCCTGACCTGACCTAGACTCCGAGCACCGGCAGCTCAGACCCAACCTGACTGACTCCTGACCTGACCAAGATTCCGAGCACCGGCAGCTCAGACCGACCTGACTGACTCCGGACCTGACCTAGATTCCAAGCACCGGCAGCTCAGACCCGACCTGACTGACTCCTGACCTGACCTAGACTCTGAGCACCGGCAGCTCAGACCCGACCTGACTGACTCCTGACCTAGACTCCGAGAACAGGAAGCTCAGACCCGACCTGACTGACTCCTGACCTGACCAAGATTCTGAGCACCTGCAGCTCAGACCTGACCTGACTGACTCCGGACCTGACCTAGACTCTGATCACCGGCAGCTCAGACCCGACCTGACTGACTCCGGACCTGACCTAGACTCCGAGCACCGGCAGCTCAGACCCAACCTGACTGACTCTTGACCTGACCTAGACTCTGAGCACCGGCAGCTCAGACCCGACCTGACTGACTCCAGACCTGACCTAGATTCCTAGCACCGGCAGCTCAGACCCGACCTGACTGACTCCGGACCTGACCTAGACTCTGAGCACCAGCAGCTCAGGTCTGAGCACTGTCACATGAGGGAAGTCAAATGCTCCCCCATATCTGGAAGTCCCATTCCCTTAGAGTAGGGGTCTCCAAACTTTCTAAACAAAGGGCAAGTTTACTGTCCTTCAGACTTTAGGGGGACTGGACTGTGGCCACTGTAAGTAGAAAATGTCCTGGTATCAGTGCAAGTAAGCAATGCCCCATCTTTGGTGTCAGTGAGAGGAATAGTGCCCCCATTGTTGGTGTCATTTAGTGGGAAAAATAACGCCCCATTGTTTGTGTCACTGGGGAGAACTGTGCCCCATCAATGGGGTCATTGAAATAAACTATGCCTCATCATTGGTGTCATCGTGAAGAACTGTGCCCCGTCCTTGGTGTCATTGGGAGGAATTGTGCCCCTTCGTTGGTGTCAGAGAGGTAAAATTGTACCCCAATGTTGGTGTCAGAGGATGAAATATTGCCCATGATAAAAACAAGCAAAGGGCCGCATCCGGCCCCCTCACCACAGTTTTGAAACCACTGCATTAGAGCAATGAATCCAAAATGGCCAAAGGGACGGTCCATCGCAGCCGCCGGCCTGTAAGATTCTGGTACCTCTGGTACCCTTATTTTCCACTTTTCTTTCAAATATGCGTCCCACCTTTCTAGTTAGGTGGTACGCATACACCTTTAAGACGGATGACGTCATCGCCGAGCGCCGCAGAGCGGCTATTTCAACCGCCGGCGTTCTCTCTCACATCGTTCGTTCAACCTGCCGTGTGTCCACATGCTTACAAGCTTACCTTGCTACCGGAACCTCCAGCTATTCCCTTCTACTTGGAAACAGACCGGAACCTCGCTACCGATCCCTGTATTTCGCTACTGGATCACTCCCTTACTACTGGACCCTGCTACTACTAACTTTACTAGTGATAAGTACCCCACAGGGGAATCCTCCATAACCTTACTTACACTATCTACCTCTGCACATAAGGACTGTTACTATCTATGCATACTAATTCTATCATCTGCATAGATTGCTAGCTCTTGAGTCTACTACCATCTATCCTTGCACTGGGTTAGTCTATCCTGTATTTGTCATCTGCTGTCCTTACCACCTGTTACCATACTCGATTACTAACCTATCTGCATTCTACCTAATACCATCTAATACTCTCCTGAACATTTCTATCAAGTGCTTGCCATCTCTGTCACTGTTCACACCTGTCCCTTCAGCACATCATCTTCATACTGTTATATACATCCTATCACTCCAGGAACATCTTATTGAGTGTGTATATCTGTATGTTGAAGCTGACAGGCCCACAGTGATGAGTCTGGAGAGTTGGATCTGGTTATTCAACACATCTCTACATGACTACTGAGTGGAGATTCTGCAGCTGCAAATCCAGCCTACTACAAAAAACGCAGGAGCGTTACAGATTGAACGAACCATAAAAATGGATTCAGCAGAATTACCCACTCAAGTGACACAATTAACACAACAAGTAAATGCATTAATGCTTGCTCTTACTGAAGTAAAAGAAGAAAATCAGACTCTGATACAGCAGGTAACCCGTCTTTCACGGCTTACTGCTGCTCAGCCCCCTGAACCTAAAATAAACCCTCCTCTAGTGTTTACAGGTGTTCGGAAAAAATTTAGTGAATTCAAAAACGCATGTCAATTACTTTTTTTGTTAAAACCTCGTACATACCCTACTGATCAAATTAAAGTCTGTACCGTTATCTCATACTTAACGGGTTACCCACGGGCCTGGGCAGACTCTCTCTTTGAGAAAAATGATCAGCTTCTGAACTCCTATTCTTTATTCCTAGCGGAACTCGCTAGTTTATATGATGACCCCAACAGGCAGAGTACTGCTGATATTCAATTGAGGGCTTTAAAACAAGGAAGGAGACCTGTAGAAGACTTTGTAGCTGAGTTCAAAAGATGGACCCTTGATTCAGGGTGGAATGATACATCTCTGCGAACTCAATTCAGACTCGGCTTGTCAGAAGCTGTTAAAGACGAGCTCGCCCGAGCGGATTTACCTGGCACCTTGGATGCCTTAATACAACTCAGTATCAACATCAACAGGCGACTGCGTGAAAGAAGGGCTGAGAAAATGGGAATGCCATTGTCTAGTCCTTCTCGGATTTCGGCCGTTGACCCTACTCCCATGGAGGTAGGAACCATACGCCCACCTTTATCAACTACTGAACGAGCCAGAAGAAGATCCAGAAACCTCTGCATGTACTGCGCATCCCCGGATCATTTGATAAGCGTCTGTCCCCTTGTCCGCAAAAAAGAGGGTGAGTGTTCACATGTTTTGCTAGGAGGATTAACGACTTCCTTTTCTAACCGCTATCTCTTTGTTCATTTGACATTACAGTGGGACCAGACTAGGATTACCACCAAGGCTATGATCGACACCGGATCTTGTGGAAACTATATTGATACATGTTTTGTTACCTTAAATAAAATACCTATTATTTCAAAACCTAAACCTGTTTCTGTTAGTTTCATTAACGGTATCCCACTATCTTCTGGTCCAATCACCAACCAGACACAAGCACTCCTCGTCACTACTAACGAGTCTCATATGGAGACCACCACTTTTGATATACTATCTTCACCCCATTTTTCTATTATTTTGGGACTCCTCTGGTTACACACACATCAACCAATCATAGATTGGAAAAAACGGACTTTGTCTTTCCCTTCTCACTATTGTGAGATTACGTGTAACCTCCCATCTTATGGAAAGATGCTGTCTGTGGTGTCAGATGAGATTGCACCACTATGCTATCAGGATCTGTCAGAAGTATTCCTTGAAAAAAATGCCCAAATGTTGCCTCCCCATAGGGATTATTATTGCACCATCGATCTACTCCCTAACAGCAAATTGCCTTTCGGTCATGTTTATCCTCTTTCACAGGATGAACTTTCTCATCTCAAGGAATACTTGGATGAGAATTTGACAAAAGGGTTCATCAGACCCTCTACTTCTTCCACAGCTGCAGGACTTTTTTTTGTCCGCAATAAGGATTCAAGTCTTAGGCCTATTATCGATTATAGGCAATTAAATACGATTACAATAAAGGATCGCTATCCTTTACCGCTCATCCCTAAACTCATTGAACAAGTGCGTGGGGCTACCTACTTCTCTAAATTAGACCTGAAAGGGGCATACAACCTAATCCGAATCAGTGACGGAGATGAGTGGAAAACAGCATTCAGAACCAGATACGGATTATTTGAATACCTTGTGATGCCATTCGGGTTGTGTAATGCTCCCGCAGCCTTCCAAAGGTTCATAAACGACATCTTTAGAGACTTACTTGATGTCTGTGTTGTAGTATATCTGGACGATATACTTATCTATTCTCGATCTCTCTCTGAACATATAAAACATGTAAGACTTGTGTTATCCAGATTTCTCGCACACAATCTATACGTGAAATTAAAAAAATGCCTATTTCATAAAGAAGAAATATTATTCCTGGGATACATCATATCCAAAACCGGAATTAAGATGGATATGAGCAAGATATCCTGTATTCTGGACTGGCCTATACCAACAACTCGTAAGGCATTACAGCGATTCCTTGGATTTTCAAACTTCTATAGGAAGTTCATCAAGAACTTTTCTGCCATTGTGAGACCTCTCACACAATTGACAAGTATAAAGAAACCATTTAAATGGTCAGAAGAAGCAAATCGAGCTTTCTGCTTGTTAAAATCAAGCTTTACTTCTGCTCCCATACTACGCCATCCAGACCCATCCCTCCAATATATTCTGGAGGTAGATGCGTCAAATATGGCAGTAGGAGCAGTTCTCTCCCAACGACCAACAAATACTTCACCACTCCACCCAGTTGCTTTCTTTTCAAAATCATTAAGCAGCCCAGAGGTGAATTATCCAGTGGGTGAAAAGGAGTTGCTTGCCATAAAACTGGCACTGGAGAATTAGCGACATCTACTTGAGGGTACCCGGTTACCAATACTAATATATACAGATCACAAAAACCTTCAATACCTCCAGACTAACAAAACTCTCTCCCACCGGCAGGTACGATGGTCATTATTTTTCCTAAGATTCAACTTCTTAGTGACCTACACGCCTGCAGACAAAAATAAAAAAGCGGATGCGCTATCACGATTAACCGAAGATAACTGCGCTGAAATCACTTCTATTCCTATAATACCCTATGAACGTATTATTGGGGTTGTTCGTTCCCTGAAGGAAGAGATTTTGCACAGTATAAGATTGGATTCACCTCCACCACAACTAAGTACTGATGCAGAAGGCTTCCTCTACTACAACGACAAACTCTACATACCCCCTACTATGCGTACCAAGATCTTGGAGTTATCACATGATGTGCCCATGGCAGGACATATGGGTATGACGAAAACCCTTAATTTGCTTACTAGGCAGTTTTGGTGGCCTGATATGAAGACGTCTGTACAAAAATTTGTATCTTCATGTGACATCTGTGCAAGGTCCAAAATTGACACTACAAAACCATCTGGTCTACTCTGCAGTCTACCAATACCCCAGGTTCCATGGGAGGTTGTATCCTTAGACTTTATAGTAGAACTACCACCTTCTAAAGGATTTAATACCATTCTAGTGTCAGTGGACCACCTGACAAAGATGGCACATTTCATCGCTATCCGTAGACTACCTTCATCCAAACAAACAGCGGAACTACTGATGAAACATGTGTTCAAGTTACACGGAATACCAAAGACTCTTTTATCCGACCGTGGTTCACAGTTCATCTCCAAATTTTGGCAAGCTCTTTGTCAAATATTACGGATTGAGCGAAAGCTCACTTCTCCTTACCACCCTCAGACCAACGGCCAGACTGAAAGAGTCAACCAGTCTATAGAACAATATCTGCGTTGCTACACATCATACCTACAGGATGATTGGGTGGACCTTCTCCCTCTGGCGGAATTTGCTTATAACAACGCAACCCACAGTACTACTAAGCAAAGTCCGTTCTACTTGAACTATGGGTTTCATCCCACACTTCTTCCACCACGCATCCTACCATCAAGTAACCCAGTAGCCTCAGACTATCTTACCCAAATAAAGGACTCTCTGGGTTTTGGAGCCGGAGGCTACACCTACTTATCTAGGTATCAGGGATCGACCCTTTTTTCCTTTTTCAGGACTCTCTGGGTTTACTTAATACCACTATCTCACACGCCCATAGCCAACAAAAGAAGTACTACGACCTACGTAGAAGACCTTCTCCTCAGTATGCTATTGGGGACCTCGTTTGGCTATCGACAAGAAATTTAAGATTAAAGATCCCTAGCAAAAAGCTTGGACCTTTATTTCTGGGACCCTTCCCAATTAAGAAACTTATTGGAAAAGCTGCAGTACAGCTCACCTTACCAGCAGATCTCAAGATCTCAAGATCCATCCCATCTTCCATGTGTCGCTACTGAAACCCCATGTTCCTAATCAGGGAATAAGGCCTACCATCTTGCCTCCACCTCCAGTACAAGTTGAAGGCGGAGAAGAATATGAGATTAAGGAGATTTTGGATTCTCGTATCCACAGAGGAAGACTCCAGTATCTCATAAGATGGAAGAACTATGGACCCCAAGACGACACCTGGTTGGATACCACTGATGTTCACGCACCTAGGCTTATACGAAGATTTCACTCGAAATACCCGGAGAAACCAGTGCTATAGGCCTTCCGGAGCCGGCCTTAAGGGGAGGGTACTGTAAGATTCTGGTACCTCTGGTACCCTTATTTTCCACTTTTCTTTCAAATATGCGTCCCACCTTTCTAGTTAGGTGGTACGCATACACCTTTAAGACGGATGACGTCATCGCCGAGCGCCGCAGAGCGGCTATTTCAACCGCCGGCGTTCTCTCTCACATCGTTCATTCAACCTGCCGTGTGTCCACATGCTTACAAGCTTACCTTGCTACTGGAAACCTCCAGCTATTCCCTTCTACTTGGAAACAGACCGGAACCTCGCTACCAATCCCTGTATTTCGCTACTGGATCACTCCCTTACTACTGGACCCTGCTACTACTAACTTTACTAGTGATAAGTACCCCACAGGGGAATCCTCCATAACCTTACTTACACTATCTACCCCTGCACATAAGGACTGTTACTATCTATGCATACTAATTCTATCATCTGCACTGTTACATAGATTGCTAGCTCTTGAGTCTACTACCATCTATCCTTGCACTGGGTTAGTCTATCCTGTATTTGTCATCTGCTGTCCTTACCAAAACTGCGGTGGGCGGTCGTTATGTGGTTAAATGAATGTGTTGCCATCAGCATCAGAACCAAAGGGTGTATCGTTCTCTGGTGCTTGAAGGCTTACGCGTTTTGAGGCTTAGCCTCTTCCTCAGAGCCTTGCACCAACTTTTTTTGGTTTCACAATGGTTTATTGCAGGGATGGGGGGGGGGGGTCGCCTTGAACCTGACCCCAAGGGAAAGAGGGGGTGAAGTTTTGACATCCTTGCCCTGGGTGCTGGATGACCTTGTCCCGGCACTGGCTGTGTTTACAACAGCAGACTGTCGTTCTCTCTCTCCACCAGGAGTGATAGCGGGTGCCCGGCAGCATTAGTGGCTGCCGGCTCCGTGGATCAGCTTCCCCGCTGCCTAAAGCCTCGTACACACGCAATGAATTTCCGCCGACCGGTCGTCCGTCTTTTGTCCAGAGTCGTGTCTGTTGGTTGGAATGTGCTCTAGACTGCACACGCATTTTCCCGCACGACAGAATTCTACTTCAGAAGTGATGTCATGTGTTGGATTGCTTTGTATGTGTTCTTCCATCTCTGAGCATGCCCAGTCTTGCTCATAAGATTTTTCCCCATCGAAATCTGCACTAATGAGACGAAAATCGGACGTGTTTTGATGGTCGACAAAAATTTTATAGCCTGCACACCAGGATTTTTTCGGCCGAAAAGTCGGAGTCGGTTGTCGGAAGCACCATACTAACAAACCGAAAATTGGCAGATCGGTCGTCGGACGAAAATTCCTGGCCGAATTTCCACTCGTGTGTACGGGCCTTAATGGGGGTGAGTGCGCACCTCTGGCGGCGCGCTCCCACGAACCGCCGTACAGATACGGCGGTTCGCCCAGCCGAGCCAGCCTGCCGCAATATATCTGTTAAGGTAATGTACCATGAGCTGTAGATATAGCAATTATTATTAATAGATCCCCAAGCCTGCAACTTTTTTTTAAGGGCTCTTCCATGTTCAAAAGGTGGAGAAAGCCTGGTCTACAGGTATATGACGGTGTCTATATGAATAAACCAGGTTACCTATAGATAGTGGCTCATCAGCAGGACCTTTGAGCTGGCACGCTGGTGGCAGCTTGTACTGTGGTGTGACGATATCATCATCGTTTTTTTTTGTGTAATTATTTTTGCCGTGACATAGTCCATAGATAGTTCCCCCCCCCCCCCCTGCTGATAGTCATTGTCCGGTTTTAAACGCCTGGAGTGTTTAAGTTGTTTGTGGGCCAGCAAACATTAGGCAGGGATTTCCACCTACAAAAAACAGCGAGCTCGAGTTACCCGCCGTCTCTCTGGGGGCAGCTGGTGTGTTTTCTATCATCTCACTCATCGCCTTCATTGACATGTGACTGCGTGACACCACAGACACCGACTCATCACCATCCAAGTGACTGACATCTCCCCCCCCATCTTCATTCCCCAAAGAGAATGGATGCTGCTATCACATAGCGTAACATATGGATAACCACTGACATCACTCTTAACAAAATGCCTCGGTCACGGCTCACTCTTAAAGCTGAACTATAGACATAAAAAAGACAAAAATGAATGCAGCTCTGTAATCGTCAATATATCATTAAGGGCTTATTTGAAGATGGACGGCCATACAGCACTGTGCCCGGGAACCCCGGTATTTCTGCCTATATATATTACAAAATATACTGTACACAGGTACAGTGAGGAAAATAATTATTTGATCCCCTGCAGATTTTGTAGGTTTGCCCACTTACAAATCAATGAAGGGTCTACAATTTTTATCATAGGTGTCTGAGTTGTATAAAGTACTCGAAACCCATACTTGAATAAAATTACAAGTGCACGATCAAAAAGTGACTTGAGTAGAAATACTAAAGTATTCAACATTTTTTTCTACTTAAGTATTGCAAGTAGTTTTTTTTTAAAATTTTGCTACTCAAGTACTGAAAGTAAAAGTACAAGTACTGTGTTATGTAGTTATTAACCACTTTACCACTGCTCACTAGAGCTCTACTGCGGCAAAGTGGCTCTTGTAGGTCTGACGACGTAGACCTACGTCGCCAGACACTCCCCTTTCTCGGCGCCGCTGCTCTTCCCCGATCGTCGGGGAATCGAGTCTGGAGATCCGCCCGCTTGTGTAAACAATGCGGGCGGATCTCCTAAGTGACAGACAGGGTCAGATTGCAGGGTTCAGCATAGCTGAACCTGCAATCTGTCCCTGTGTCACTCAGTCACCTCCCCCCACACACGTCAGTAAGCACCAGGCAAACATTAACCCCTCCCTCTCCAATAAAATTAACCCCTTCCCTGCCAGTGTCATTTTTACAGTAACAGTGCATATGTATAGCACTGATTACTGTAGTAATGTCACTGGTACCCCCAAAAGTGTCAAAAATGTCAGTCAAGGGTCCGATCTGTCCGCCGCAATGTCGCAGTCCCGCAAAAAAAATCGCAGATCGCTTTCCATTACTCGTTAAAAAAAAAACACCAAAAATGACAGAAATCTTTCCCTTAGTTACTAAACGCAATAACTTTTGCGCAAACCAATCAAAATACGCTTATTGTGATTTTTTTTTACCAAACATAGGTAGCAGAAAACAAATTGGCCAAAAATTTAAAAAAGTTTTGATTTTTACATTTTTTGGGGGGGGGAATTTCATATAAAAAAATGTGAAAAATATTGTTATTTTTTTCAAAATTGTTGCTCTTTTTTTGTTTATAGCGCAAAAAGTAAAAATCGCACAGGTGATCAAATACCACCAAAAGAAAGCTCTGTTTGTGGGGAAAAAAGGACGTAAATTTTGTTTGGGTATGGCGTCGCACGACTGCGCAATTGTCAGTTAAATTCGCACAGTGCCGAATCGCAAAAAGTGGCCTGGACGTAAGACAGCAAAATCCTCCGGTGGTAAAGTGGTTAATAGATAGAGACAGAATATCAACCAAAAATCCAGAAAAAAAACACATGATACAAATGTTATAAATTAAGTTGCAGTTCAGTGAGTAAAATAAGTATTTTATCCCCAAGCAAAACATGACTTAGTACTTGGTGGAGAAACCCTTGCTGGCAAGCACACAGGTAAGACATTTCTTGTAGTTGGTGACCAGGTTTGCACACATCTCAGGAGGGATTTTGGTCCACTCTTCTCTACAGATATTCTCTAAATACTTAAGGTTTCTTGGCTGTCGCTTGCCAACTCAAAGTTTCAGCTCCCTCTATAAATGTTCTATAGGATTACGATCTGGAGACTGGCTAGGTCACTCTATAACCTTAATGTGCTTTCTCTTGAGCCACTCCTTTGTTGCCTGGCGGCATGTTTTGGGTCATTGTCATGCTGAAAGACCCATCCATGGCCCATCTTCAGTGTTCTGGCTGAGGGAAGAAGGTTCTCATCCATGATTTTACAATACATGGCCCCAACCATTGGCCCCTCAATGCGGCAAAGTTAGCCTGTACCTTTAACAGAGAAACAGCCCCAAAGCATAATGTTTCCACCTCTGTGCTTGAATGTAGGGATGGCGTTCTTAGGGTCATAGTGAGCTTTTTTCTTCCACCAAACGCGGCGAGTCCCCCTCCTCAAGAAGGCACATGTACAGTCATGCCAATGAACATCTAAATGATTCAGAGAAGGATTGGGAGAGAGTGCTGTGGTCAGGTGAGACCATAATTTAGCTCTTTGATATTAACTCGACTCGCCGTGAATGGAGGAAGGAAAATGCTGACTATGACCCTAAGAACGCCATCCCTACATTCAAGCACAGAGATGGAAACATTATGCTTTGGGGTTTCTCTACTCAAGGTACAGGCTAACTTTGCCACATTGAGGAGCCAATAGAGAGGGCCATGTATTGTAAAATCTTGGATGAGGACCTTCTACCCTCAGCCAGAACACTGAAGATGAGTCATGGATGGGTCTTCCAGCATGACAATGACCCAAAACATGCCGCCAGGGCAACAAAGGAGTAGCTCAAGAAGAAGCACATTAAGGTCATGGAGTGGCCTAGGCCAGTCTTCAGACCTTAATCCTATAGAACATTTGTTCTGTGCAGTTAGTATTGCACGAAGTGGCTCGGATCCTCCTCTTTTCGGGTCCCTCTTCTGTGCTTCTGGTCTCTCCCTCCTGTTGAGTTCCCTCACAGCAAGCAGCTTGCTATGGGGGACCCTGAGCCGAGTCACAGCTCCCTGTGTCCATTCAGACACAAAGCCACGACCCAGCCCTACCCCCTCTCTCTCTCCTGATTGGCTGACTGATTGACAGCAGTGGGAGCCAATCACGCCATACTGTTGTCTCAGCCAATGTGGAGGGGAGTCTTGGGCAGCTGAGAAACTCCTGCATCATCGCTGGATAAAGATGGGTCTCAGGTAAGTATTAGGGGGGCTCAGGGGGGCTGCTGCACACAGAAGTTTTTTTTTATCTTAATGCATAGAATGCACATTCTGCCATTACAATCCCTTTAACCACTTAAGCCCCGGAAGATTTTACCCCCTTCCTGACCAGGCCCTATTTTGCAATTCGGCACTAGGTGACTTTAACGGACAATTACGCGGCCGTGCGACACTGTACCCAAATGAAATTGACGTCCTTTTTTTTCCCACAAACCAAGCTTTCTTTTGGTGGTATTTGATCACCTGTGCGATTTTTTGATCATGCGCTATAAACAAAAAAAGAGCGACAATTTTGCAAAAATAACAATATTTTTCACATTTTTTTATATGAAATCCCCCCCCCCCCAAAAAAAATGTAAAAATCAAACTTTTTTAACATTTTAGGCCAATTTGTTTTCTGCTACATATGTTTGGTAAAAAAGAAAATCGCAAAAAGCGTATTTTGATTGGTTTGCGCAAAAGTTATTGCGTTTACTAACTAAGGGAAAGATGTTTGTCATTTTTATTGTTTTTTTTTTAACGCGTAATGGCGGCGATCTGCGTAATGGCGGCAACATTGCGGTGGACAGATCGGACCCTTGACTGACATTTTTGACACTTTTGGGGTTACCAGTGACATTACTACAGTAATCAGTGCTATACATATGCACTGTTACTGTAAAAATGACACTGGCAGTGAAGGGGTTAACTTTATTTGAGAGGGAGGGGTTATGTGTGTCCCTAGGGGCGTGTTTCTTACTGTGATTGGATGTGGCTTGTGGTGTAACAGCACAGATCAACGGTCCTACATAGCAGGACCGTATGATCTGTGCTGTTACACAGGGGAGAATGACAGGCGGCTTTGTTTACATTAGCCGCCTGCCTTTCTCCCTCTGTAACCGACGATCGCGAGTGACCGGACATCGGGTCCGCCGGGCACACGTGCGGGGGGGGGGTCTGAGACCGAGCGGGAGCGCGCCTCCAGCGGCGCGCGCTCGCTCCCTAGACCCTCACAGGCTAACGACGTAGACCTACGTCGCTTTGCCTGTGAGGGGCTGACTGCGGACGTAAATAGTCGTTAGGCAGTCGGCAAGTGGCTAAGGGTTTAGAGAAGATCTGTAAAGAAGAGTGGACCAAAATCCCTCCTGAGATGTGTGCAAACCTGGTAACCAACTACAAGAAACTTCTTACCTCTGTGATTGCCAACAAGGCTTTCTCCACCAACTACTAAGTCATGTTTTGCTTGGGGATCAAATACTTATTTTGCTCACTGAATTGCAACTTAATTTATAGCATTTGTATCATGTGTTTCTTTTCTGGATTTTTGGTTGATAGTCTGTCTCTGTCATTTAAGATACATGTATGATAAAAATTATAGACTCTATATTTCTTTTTAAGTGGGCAAACGTACAAAATCTGAAGGGGATCAAATAATTGTTTTCCCCTCTGTATAGGCATGTACAACCCCGATTCCCAAAAGGTTGGGACGCTGCATAAAATCTGTATGAAACAGCATGTAATGATTTGCAAACTTCATAAACGCATATTTTACTCTCAATATCACTGGAGAGCCTTGAGAGGGTCCAGAGGGCGGCAGGAGACGGCGCCTATAAAAGCAATCCAGAAGCTAAATAGCCGCTAGGATGGCTTTTACATTACAGGGAATTGCTGGCTGAAAAAAACAATACTGGGATGATGACTAATTTTCATCCCATAACAACTGAAAGTCAAGGAAGGACATCATGTGATGATTATTATTATTATATAGGATTATATAGTGCTAACAGTTTGCGCAGAGCTTTACAACATGAGGGCAGACAATACAGTTACAATACATGTAAACAACAAATAGTCCCAAGCGCTAGTCTCTGTGGCCAACCACACTATTTACTGTCCCAAAACAATCCAGTGCAGCCATCGGAAATTGGTACAAAATGACCATCCAACAAGCGACCAGTGCAGGCAGCACTATCCGGATGTGGATGATGTCATGGAAGCCTCCAAATGTTAGAGAGCCAGTGGAAAATGTAGAGTATTTATGGAACACACGTTTAATATAGTGTAGATAAGAAATAAAATTTAGTACGATACCAGGCCGGCCTGGACAGTTGGAGCTCGGTCAATGTCTGCTGGGTCCGATGGACTAGGTGAAAAATGGGAGCCGTAAAATACAAAAGGGGTGCAGCGCTACAGTAGAAAGTATAAACTCAGACTGTATAATTGTGAAAAAGTCCTGACTGAACAATTAAATCACAAATACTGTGCAAGCTTAAAATAAAGAAGAGTCCTTTAAATGTCACAAATCCAAGCCATAAGATCAAGGAAAACCCGTGCTGTAAAGGATGAAACAGATGCACCTCTTCATAAGTGACTCCATCACCAGAGTGTGTGCTAGCCTCTCACCTCAATTCTCAGACCTCTAGGGTCATAACGCAGTGTGTTTTCAAACACCTGATGGGCTCCCAATCTGCTCAGCTTTGCCTCCAACCTCCAACCTCAGACCGATCATAGAGTAAGAGATTCCATCATAGAGGGGGGGACAAAAGGACATCTAGTGCTCTCCGTATATATAACAATTTATTAAATAATAAAAGATATTGCACTTACAAGCATGGCACTATCCTAGTGCAAAACGAACAGCATAAGTGTATAACAGCACAGCCAGCTGGCCGCTCGGTGTGCGATCCCTTCGGAGCGTCGCGGGTGACGTCACAGCTCCTCCCCCGTACGCGTTGCGTCAGTGGGCGTGACTTCTTCAGCGGGGTACGTGGAGGGCGGCACCCGCACGCTATTTATTGATGCTGCTAAGCAACCGGACCAATCGTTCCAGGGCAGAACAGGAAACTCTCAGGTTTCCATTTTGGAATAGGGAAAGAGAACCAGCTCTACTTCCTGATGACTCCGGAGCTAACAAAAACTCATATTTACAGACCGGAAACAGGGGAAAAGACACGGTTCAGTTCCTCTCTGTCTATGTCGATGTAATTAGGAGCTAATAAATATACTATTGCACTTCGTGAATGCTAGGGGCACAAAACCTTTAACAGGACATAAAGTGACAATGCATAGTGCATAATATAATAACCTAAAAGTTTTCAAAAAATTCTTTTATATAAAAACTCTTTTTTTCTTCAAAAGTCTTTTTGAAAAAATAGCAAATGTTAAATAAGATAGTAAATACAATTCTAAAATCTTTTCATAAAAGCTAAAAAAGACGTGTAACCGCGATGCTCCGTATGGATCTTACAAACACATGTATATATAAAAAACATAAAAAACATAACAGAAAAAACATCTAAAAATCAGCAATAATCATCTATTGGAACTGTTCTCAGGAAGAAGACTTTCGCTCACAGTCCAAAATATTAGCCTCTAGGTTTTTAGAAAAAGGTTATGCTCCAGAACACATAGAGAAGGAATTATCTAGAGTGAGTGAGATCGAACGAGAAACCACTCTTATGCCCTCTAAAAAAATGGCTACCAGTAATGAATTTTGCTTTGTGCTGGACTATAATGTCCAGTACAAGAAGTTTGAAAATATAGTAGCCAAGTATTGGCCCATCCTACAACAAGACAGGGTATTGGGCCCGACCCTTCCATCAAAACCTAAATTTGTCTACCGAAGGGCGCCAACCCTGAGAGATCGGCTGGCACCAGGGGTTCTGGATCCCCCCATTAAATCTGATAATAGGCTCTTTCCATCTATGAAAGGTTTTTACGCCTGTGGAAGATGTGCTGCATGCAAAACCTCAAAAGGTAACATCAAAAGAAGGAAGGAATTTTTAGCTACAGCCACACAGGAAGTGCATGTTTTGAGGGATTTCATTACATGTGAGACCAAAGGTGTCGTTTATATGCTCGAATGTAAATGCGGATATCAATACGTGGGCAGAACCACGAGGGCATTGCATGTTCGAGTAGGAGAGCATATGAACAGAATTAGACAGGGAAAGGATAAGCACAATGTCCCCAAACACTTTAAAAGATACCATCACTGTGACCCTACTGGATTAAAGTTTTGGGGGATTGAGAAAACTACCAGGCATTGGAGGGGAGGTAACTTTACTAGGCAACTAAGTCGAAGAGAATCATTCTGGATTTACCAGACTAAAGTTTTAGTACCAGGGGGGTTAAATGTAGAATTTGATCTTAATTGTTTTATTTCCAATAGATGATTATTGCTGATTTTTAGATGTTTTTTCTGTTATGTTTTTTATGTTTTTTATATATACATGTGTTTGTAAGATCCATACGGAGCATCGCGGTTACACGTCTTTTTTAGCTTTTATGAAAAGATTTTAGAATTGTATTTACTATCTTATTTAACATTTGCTATTTTTTCAAAAAGACTTTTGAAGAAAAAAAGAGTTTTTATATAAAAGAATTTTTTGAAAACTTTTAGGTTATTATATTATGCACTATGCATTGTCACTTTATGTCCTGTTAAAGGTTTTGTGCCCCTAGCATTCACGAAGTGCAATAGTATATTTATTAGCTCCTAATTACATCGACATAGACAGAGAGGAACTGAACCGTGTCTTTTCCCCTGTTTCCGGTCTGTAAATATGAGTTTTTGTTAGCTCCGGAGTCATCAGGAAGTAGAGCTGGTTCTCTTTCCCTATTCCAAAATGGAAACCTGAGAGTTTCCTGTTCTGCCCTGGAACGATTGGTCCGGTTGCTTAGCAGCATCAATAAATAGCGTGCGGGTGCCGCCCTCCACGTACCCCGCTGAAGAAGTCACGCCCACTGACGCAACGCGTACGGGGGAGGAGCTGTGACGTCACCTGCGACGCTCCGAAGGGATCGCACACCGAGCGGCCAGCTGGCTGTGCTGTTATACACTTATGCTGTTCGTTTTGCACTAGGATAGTGCCATGCTTGTAAGTGCAATATCTTTTATTATTTAATAAATTGTTATATATACGGAGAGCACTAGATGTCCTTTTGTCCCCCCCTCTATGATGGAATCTCTTACTCTATGATCGGTCTGAGGTTGGAGGTTGGAGGCAAAGCTGAGCAGATTGGGAGCCCATCAGGTGTTTGAAAACACACTGCGTTATGACCCTAGAGGTCTGAGAATTGAGGTGAGAGGCTAGCACACACTCTGGTGATGGAGTCACTTATGAAGAGGTGCATCTGTTTCATCCTTTACAGCACGGGTTTTCCTTGATCTTATGGCTTGGATTTGTGACATTTAAAGGACTCTTCTTTATTTTAAGCTTGCACAGTATTTGTGATTTAATTGTTCAGTCAGGACTTTTTCACAATTATACAGTCTGAGTTTATACTTTCTACTGTAGCGCTGCACCCCTTTTGTATTTTATGTTTCATCTGGGTTTTGATAGATTTGACCTTTACCGGTGTTCAGCAGCTTTTATTCCATTTTGCTGATTGTAGCGCTGAATGAGTTTTCTTTTTATATTGAAAAATGGGAGCCGGGCTGGGCCCGCCGCCACTCCCGGGTGACGTCACCGCGACTCAGAGACTCGAAAGCAGAAGTGGCAGGCTCGGATGCAGGAAGCCTCGCCCTCCTGTTGGTCACTCGCGATCGTCGGGTGGAGAGGGAGAAAGGCAGGCGGCTGATGTAAACAAAGCCGCCTGTCATTCTTCCCTGTGTAAAAGCACAGATCACTTGATCCTGCTATGTAGGACCGTTGATCTCTGCTGTTACACACACACACAGCCACATCCAATCACAGTAAGAAACACGCCCCTAGGGACACACTTAACCCCTCCCTCTCCAATAAAGTTAACCCCTTCCCTCCCAGTGTCATTTTTACAGTAACAGTGCATATGTATAGCACTGATTACTGTAGTAATGTCACTGGTAACCCCAAAAGTGTCAAAAATGTCTGTCAAGGGTCCGATCTGTCCGCCGCAATGTCGCAGTCCCGCAAAAAAAAAAATCACAGATCGCCGCCATTACTCGTTAAAAAAAAAACAATAAAAATGACAAAAATCTTTCCCTTAGTAAGCGCAATAACTTTTGCGCAAACCAATCAAAATACGCTTTTTGCGATTTTTTTTTTACCAAACATATGTAGCAGAAAACAAATTGGCCTAAAATGTTAAAAAATTGAGATTTTTACATTTTTTTGGGGGGAATTTCATATAAAAAAATGTGAAAAATATTGTTATTTTTGCAAAATTGTCGCTCTTTTTTTGTTTATAGCGCATGATCAAAAAAATCACACAGGTGATCAAATACCACCAAAAGAAAGCTCTGTTTGTGGGAAAAAAAATTTAATTTGGGTACAGCGTCGCATGACCGCGCAATTGTCCGTTAAAGTCACGCAGTGCCGAATCGCAAAATAGGCCCTGGTCAGGAAGGGGGTAAAATCTTCCGGGGCTTAAGTGGTTAAAGGGGATTTCAGAGTCCAGGACTACACCTAGAACCTTGGGATGCAGGGATGGGCTGATAGTTGTGCCACCGATTTTGATGTCCACCCAGCGGGAAGTGGTTAAATACCACTAATAGTAATCTCTGTCTGTCTTATGAAAATTAATTGGGTGTAGTGTTGCATACCTGAGTAATTGTTAGCCAAACTATCACAACACTGAAAAATGAAAACGGCCTCTGGTAATGAAGGGTTAACACCCTAAATACTCAAGTGGTAAAATTAGGTGCTCACTCACAGGACACTATACTTTCCATTTAACAAATGATCATGGAGAAACGTTTTTTTGGGTGGTGCATGAGTCTACCCCAGCATAGTTCCCCTGGGTTACGATTGACCTCCAGCGGCAGATGGAAAAGTTGGCCGATCCCGTTATTTGAGCCGCTCTTACCCGGTCTAGACTGATGAATTAAAAAGCTCTCTCCCAGTGACACAATGCCCTCAGAACAGCTCATTTATGAATATTGGAAGGAGGCGTTGTCAGACACATGGAAGCCTAATCTTCTGATGTATTTCTAGCTGTCTGCTCGGGTTATTTTCAGGTCCTTAGTCATCAGACGAGCGCTCAAATTGCCTCTGGCTGATATAATCAACGGTAGAAATAAATCAATAAATAAAAAAGTCTAAAAGCTGCAGAAAAGTAACGATGTGCAAAGTGCAATTATCCTGAGGAACCAATCAGAACTCACTCAGCACTGATCTGGCTAGAGAATCCTGAAGTCTGATTGGTTACTAATGCTGTAGCTTGAAAATCATCATCATCCTCATACTTTGCTGAGTTTCAATATTTGCATTTCATATCATCTTCAAATAGTTAGCCGGGACCAAGCTGATCCAAACAAACTATTTCCTTCATTAATATACACTATATTGTTAAAAGAATTGGGACGCCTGCCTTTACACGCACATGAACTTTAATGGCATCCCAGTCTTAGTCCGTAGGGTTCAATATTGAGTTGGCCCACCCTTTGCAGCTATAACAGCTTCAACTCCTCTGGGAAGGCTGTCCACAAGGTTTAGGAGTGTGTCTATGGGAGTGTTTGACCATTCTTCCAGAAACACATTTGTGAGGTCAGGCACTGATGTTGGATGAGAAGGCCTGGCTCACAGTCTCCGCTCTTATTCATCCCAAAGGTGTTCTATCTGGTTAAGGTCAGGACAGTCAAGTTCCTCCACCCCAAACTCGCTCATCTATGCCTTTTTGGACCTTGCTTTGTGCACTGGTCAAAATCATTTGGTGAAGGGGAGATTATAGTGTGGGGTTGTTTTTCAGAGGTTGGGCTTGGCCCCTTAGTTCAAGTGAAGGGAACTCTTAAGGCGTCAGCATACCAAGACATTTTGGACAATTTCATGCCCCCAACTTTGTGGGAACAGTTTGGGGATGGCCCCTTCCTGTTCCAACATGACTGCGCACCAGTGCCCAAAGCAAGGTCCATAAACACATGGCTGAGCGAATTTGGGGTGGAGGAACTTGACTGACCTGCACAGATTCCTGACCTCAATCCGATAGAACACCTTTGGGATGAATTAGAGCGGAGACTGCGAGCCAGACCTTCTTGTCCAACACCAGTGCCTGACCTCATAAATCAGCTTCTGGAAGGTCAAACTTTCCCATAGACACACTCCTAAACCTTGTGGAAAGCCTTCCCAGAAGAGTTGAAGCTGTTATAGCTGCAAAGAGGATGGGCCATACCTAATATTGAACCCTACGGACTAAGACTGGGATGCCGTTAAAGTTCATGTGTGTGTAAAGGCAGGCGTCCCAATACTTTTGACAATATAGTGTATGTGCCTGCTGTCAGTGCTTTATAAATTGTATGTTGCATTAGCTATATACAGTGTACA
The DNA here is from genome assembly GCF_965119305.1 of Pelophylax lessonae. Classification (NCBI taxonomy): domain Eukaryota; kingdom Metazoa; phylum Chordata; class Amphibia; order Anura; family Ranidae; genus Pelophylax; species Pelophylax lessonae. The sequence continues at coordinate 851,922,278 of NC_138768.1, forward strand.
GTGCTATGTTCTGGCAGCAGTACAGGGACTTCCCATCCCATTCCTGGAACAAAATAAAGTCAGGCTGAGTGCAGCTGAGCCATTCACAGGAAGCTTTATATTTTATGAATGAATACAAAGGCTTCCTCTTATTTGCTGTGGTGGAGAGATGGGCGGAAGATGTCACAATCTAAACCTCAGCCAATCAGAGGAAGCCTTATATTTATTTGTAGCACCCTCTTGGTTAGGCTGCTAGGTAAATTTAGGAGGAGAGGGCTGCTTGCCCCTGGGACTGGAAGCTGGGCTGCCTACAAGGGACTGCATCTATGGACTGATCCTGTTTCAGGATTCTGTGAGTGGAGCCTCCTATCTGTTCTGCATACTACTTCATGGTCCCTAGTCGTGAACCTATAGACTGTTCCAGTCTAGCCTATCTGTTCTGCAAGCTGCTTCATGGTCCCCAGCCGTGAACTTATTGACTGTTCCAGTCTAGCCTATCTGTTCTGCAAGCTGCTTCATGGTCCCCAGCCATTAACCAATAGACTGTTCCAGTCTAGCCTATCTGTTCTGCAAGCTGGTTTATGGTCCCCAGTTGTGAAACTATATACTGTTCCAGTCTAGGTCTATCTGCTCTGCAGGCTGCTTCACGATCCCCAGCCATGAACCTAAAGACTGTTCCAGTCTAGGCCTATCTGTTCTGCTGGCTGCTTCATGGTCCCCAGCCATGAACCTAAAGACTGTTCCAGTCTAGGCCTATCTGTTCTGCTGGCTGCTTCATGGTCCCCAGCCATGGACCTATAGACTGTTCCAGTCTAGCCTATCTGTTCTGAAAGCTGCTTTCTGATTCTCAGCTGTGAACCTAAATAATGTCCCAGGACTGTCCCAGTCTTGCTGCACCTGATTTACAAAACATATCATAGTCCCCACCTGTGGGTGGGGGAAACTGTGCTACTGCTTATTTGAGAATTGTCCTTTATACAGAGATGTATAGTAACTAAGTAGAACTACTTCACTACTGTACTTAAGTACCGAAAGGCAATATCTGTACTTTCCTAGAGTAGAATTTTTTTCTCCTACTTCCACTTTTATACATGTAGTGTGCTCATGTGGAGTCACTCCAAAATGTGCCACATTTCCACTTTTACTTCACTACATTTTTTCAATGATTTCAATACTTCTACTCCGATATTTTTTTTTTTTGTGCTGCATAGTTACTCGTTACAATTATAAAAATTACCACTGCCAGAACAGTAGATGGCAGGTTTCATGAAGCTCAAAACATGTGTATTATCAGCGCATACGAAAATAAAAGCTACTGTATGTATAAATAAAAGCTGCATTTGAAATAATAAAAAACAATATGATGTTCAAACTTTTGACTTCTTTCTTTAATAACTACATAACACAGTACTTGTACTTTTACTTTCAGTACTTGAGTAGCAAAATTTTTAAAAAAACTACTTGCAATACTGCAGTACAAAATATGTTGAATACTTTATTACTTCTACTCAAGTCACTTTTGGATCGAGCTCTTGTACTTTTACTCAAGTATGGGTTTCGAGTACTTTATACAACTCTGCCTTTATAGAATTGTGCCCAAGCGTTTTAGAGTGTCCCACATCACTCAGTTCCTTTAAGCACTAAAATGCAGAAAAAGACAATCCCTAGACAGATCAGTGAGCTGAAGTGAATGGATCATTGCTGTGTGCCTGGCTGTCTCTGCACTGTAATGGGAAGGAACTGGTTAATCTAGGCGGCTCCTACGTGGCAAATGCTGCACATTCATAAAAAGACAAGGCTTCCTGTGAATGGCTGAGCAGTGCTCAGCCTGACTTGATTTTGTCCTGAGAACGGGACAGGATGTCCTAACCCCAACCAGGTTTCCTCCAGAGGTTCTATTAGCTGTGGTTGACTGATCTCCCACTTGATTGTGCCTGTATTTTCATGTGCAATGCCACTTGGTGGAGCCAGCAGCATAACACCAATGTTCCTTTTAGCTGTTGGTAAGGCTAGCATTGTGTGTGACTACCACTGTAAGGGGAACATTCTTCCCAATGATCATCAAAGTAAGGAGTATTCTTCCCACTGACCACCAATTTTAGGGGCATTCTTCCCAATGACCACCAACTGAGGGAGCGTTCTTTCCAGTGAAAGGGGAACTCTTCCCATGGCCACCAACGTAAGGAGCATTCTTCCTACTGACCACCAATGTAAGGAGTATTCTTCCCACTGGCCACCAATTTTAGGGGCATTCTTCCCAATGACCACCAACTGAGGGAGCGTTCTTTCCAGTGAAAGGGGAACTCTTCCCATGTCCACCAACGTAAGGAGCATTCTTCCTACTGAGCACCAATGTAAGGAGTATTCTTCCCACTGGCCACCAATGAAAGGAGTATTCTTCCCACTGGCCACCAATGTAAGGGGACATTCTTCCCACTGATCACCAATGTAAGTAGCATTCTTCCCACTGGCCACCAATGTAAGTAGCATTCTTCCCACTGACCACCAATGTAAAGAGCATTTTTTCCACTGACCACCAGTGTAGAGAGTATTCTTCCTACTGACCACCAATGTAAGGAGTATTCTTCCCACTGGCCACCAATGAAAGGAGTATTCTTCCCACTGGCCACCAATGAAAGGAGTATTCTTCCCACTGGCCACCAATGTAAGTAGCATTCTTCCCACTGACCACCAATGTAAAGAGCATTTTTTCCACTGACCACCAGTGTAGAGAGTATTCTTCCCACTGGCCACCAATGTAAAGAGCATTTTTTCCACTGACCACCAGTGTAGAGAGTATTCTTCCTACTGACCACCAGTGTAGAGAGTATTCTTCCTACTGACCACCAATGTAAGGAGTATTCTTCCCACTGGCCACCAATGAAAGGAGTATTCTTCCCACTGGCCACCAATGTAAGGGGACATTCTTCCCACTGATCACCAATGTAAGTAGCATTCTTCCCACTGGCCACCAATGTAAAGAGCATTTTTTCCACTGACCACCAGTGTAGAGAGTATTCTTCCTACTGACCACCAATGTAAAGAGCATTTTTTCCACTGACCACCAGTGTAGAGAGTATTCTTCCTACTGACCACCAATGTAAGGAGTATTCTTCCCACTGGCCACCAATGAAAGGAGTATTCTTCCCACTGGCCACCAATGAAAGGAGTATTCTTCCCACTGGCCACCAATGTAAGTAGCATTCTTCCCACTGACCACCAATGTAAAGAGCATTTTTTCCACTGACCACCAGTGTAGAGAGTATTCTTCCCACTGGCCACCAATGTAAAGAGCATTTTTTCCACTGACCACCAGTGTAGAGAGTATTCTTCCTACTGACCACCAGTGTAGAGAGTATTCTTCCTACTGACCACCAATGTAAGGAGTATTCTTCCCACTGGCCACCAATGTAAGGGGACATTGTTACCATTGATCTTTAATGTGATGGGTATTCTCCAATGTAATGGGTTTTCTGAGACCTACAAACTATTTCAAGGATTCCTTTTGTGGAAAAATGTTGAGGAAAGCTGGTATAAAGTATTGCTTACTAGTATTGATTGACCGATATTGTTTTTTTACCGCCGAAACCGATTTTTTTGGTCATCGGACATCGATATCGGCCGATATTGGCCGATATTTATTTTTTTTTAACCACTTCCCGCCCGCCCTATTACAAATTGACGGCGGGAATGTGGTTGTGTTATCCTGACCGGACGTCATATGACGGCGGCAGGATAACACAGCTCTGGGCGCCCCCCGGGGGCGCGCAGAGCGGCGATCGGTGATGCAAGGTGTCAGCCTGACACCCTGCATCTCTGATCTCGGTAAAGAGCCTCTGACGGAGGCTCTAGTCTTTACCATGTGATTAGCCGTGTCCAATCACGGCTGGTCACATAGTAAATAGGAACAGCCGTTGATCGGCTTTCCTTAGTTCATGCCTGACAGGCACGAGCAAAGGAGCGCCGATCGGCGGCTCCCCTGACAGGGGGGGGGGGGGGGGTCAGCACTGGTAATCAGATCATTGATTACCAGTGCAGACCCTCAGGGGGGGGATGCCACTAGATCCACCAGGGATGCCCACTATGACCCCAGGGATGCCCACTATGACCCCAGGGATGCCCACTATGGCCACCAGGGATGGCAATCAGGGCTCAGGGAGCCCCCCATTGCCCTCCCCATCAGTGATGCCCACCAGTGTCCTCCCTATCAGTGCTGCCCACAAGTGCCCATCATTGCTATCCTTTAGTGTCGCCCACCAGTGCCCATTATTGCCCACCAGTGCCGCCTATCAGTGCCCATCAGTGCCCATCAGTGCCGCCCGTCAGTGTCACCCATCAGTGCCCACCAGTGCCGCTTATCAGTGCCCATTAGTGCCCGTCAGTGCCACCTATCAGTGCCCATCAGTGCCACCTATCAGTGTCCATCAATGCCGCCTATCAGTGCCCAGCAGTGCCGCCTATCAGTGCCCACCAATGCTGCATATCTGTGCTACCTATCAGTGCCGCATATCAGTGCCTATCAGTGCCGCCTATCAGTGCCGCCTATCAGTGCCACCCCATCAGTGCCACCCCATCAGTGCCTCCTCATCAGTGCCTGTCAGTGCAGTCTCATCAGTGCTCATCAGTGCAGGAAAAAACTTATTTATTTACAAAATTGTATAACATAAACAAAAAAACTTTTTTTTTTTTTCAAACTTTTCGGTCTTTTTTTATTTGTTTAGCAAAAAGTAAAAATCGCACAGGTGATCAAATACCACCAAAAGAAAGCTCTGTTTGTGGGGGGAAAATGACATAAATTTGGTGTAAGTACAGTGTTGCATGACTGCGCAATTGTCATTCAAATTGCAACAGCGCTAAAAGGGGAAAATTGGCCTGGGCAGGAAGGGAGGGAAGTGCCCTGTATTAAAGTGGTTAATGTCTACAGGTACTGTGGTGGAGGGATCTGGGGGTCTAAAAGACCCCAAACCCCTCCTCTGCACTTAAAAGCATTCAAAATGCTAAGTTTGGCTGTTTTGAATGCTGTAATTTTTTTAATTCGGCGCCGCCAGTTCCCGGAAGTGATGTCATGTCATGACATCACTTCCAGGTACTGGGCGGCGCTGAATTCAAAGAAATGGAGAACCAGTCAGACGGCGGCGGTGCAGATGGAGACCCAGTCAGACGGCGGTGGTGAAGGTAGGATGCCCGGGTCTCCCGGTGGGACAGGAGACCTGGGTGAGCCGCGGAAGGCGGCGGAAGGGGGGGGGGGAACATCCCCTCCCGCTGCTTGACATGGCACTGCTCCCAAACTATAAGTGACAGGGATACCAGAGGCACCGAGAGGGCACCTAGGACTATGTATAATCTTCTATCTAAGAAGATTGTTATTGGACTCAATGGTTTGGAGATCGAGACTCATTAAGGATAAATCCCCAGGACCTCCAGTTCAATGCTGGAATTTATGGATCACCATTCTTGAATCTGGGTGTGCCTACTTTTGGCTCAGATCACACAGATTACCAAGAGGGGCCCTGAACCCTTTAAAAACCTAATAAGAAAAGCAGAACATTGCATTATAATAGACCCCGGATCTGATGTTCATCATTAGCTTGTGTGCCACACTGTGTAACAAACGCCAAAAGGCAGACATCGTTAGGCAGATATGACTTATTACTGAGTTGTGCATTTTATCTTGGGTTCTTCTTTAATCTGTCTTTGGACTGAGTAAAATGTAAGCCTTTCAAAATGAGAAGTTGGCCACCTGACCGTGAATATGAGATGGCTTAGGATTTTAAAGGAGGACTTTGTAATTGGAGAGGGATGTAATTAGCCGGTCTCATCTCTTCATCTGCATCCCCGGCTAAGGTTCCCCACCGTTCTTCGCACAACGCTCTCAGTAATCTGCTATGTTCAGAGGAGAAATATGGACTATATATAGATATGGGATGTCGTCTGTCAGCAATGTCACTCTTTATTCCCTGGTGGGTGTCATACACAGGGGGGAAATTTGCTGAAATAAGAGGTTCACATCTTCAATCCACGTCCCAGTGAAATGATGCTAACTGTAAATATTAAAGCAGAACTCCATCCAGATAAAGAAGATAAAAGTGATTGTAAACCTTCTTTTTTTTAAATAAAAATTACAAACATGCCTATACTTACCTGCTTAGTGCAATGCTTTTGCACAGAGCAGCCCCGATGCTCCTCTTCTGGGGTCCCCCGCTGGCACTCCATGCCTGCCCCTCCTCTTCATTGGGTGTTCCCATGGAAAGCCACTTTTTCTGGGGGCACCCGTGTGGGCTCGCTCCCGAGTCCCGCTGCTGTGTCCTTTGACACAGACAGCGGGACTCGGCCCCGGCCCCGGCCCCCGCTCCCATGTCACAGGATTTGATTGACAGCAGTGGGAGCCAATGCTCCTGCTGCTATCAATCTGTCCAATGAGGAAAGAGACAGCGTCTGGAGCCGCTGTGCTCATGCACATCGCTGAATCGGATGGGTTTAGGTAAGAAAAAGAGGGGGTCTGAGGGGGAGCTGCAGCACAGAAGGTTTTTTCACCTTAATGAAAATAATGCATTAGGAAGAAAAACCACGAGACATTAAAAGTTCAAGATAAAACAAAATTTGCCTACAATATTCACCTTCAATCTCGAGATTCACACACACACTTCTTTTTTTTTCTGTATGTAGCACCCTCCTAGGTAGGTGCTAGTGAGAGGGAGACACGTGTGTGGAGGAGCAAGATGGCGGATGTCGGAGTGAGCCGGAGCGCAGGGGCTATCCCATGTGTTGGCGGAGTGCCTGTGAAGTCGGTAGAATCACTGGAGCCGGTCTTGTGGGACGCCGGAGTGTGGTTGGTACCCAAGGGAGGACTGGCGCTGTGCAGCGGGAAGGACAATGAGCATCTTGGGCTGGTATGTCACCAATGCTTGAATGTATCCATGTGGCTGCAGGCCAGGAATCAATGCAGACACTGCGGTCATTTGCTGGTGCAGGTGGTGCCGAGTGAAAGTCAGCCTAGGAAGTTGTGTGTGATCTGGGAGACAGGCCTCCCTCAGGAAGTGCTGGCACCCATGAGGATCCCTTTGGGCAGAGGAAGGGGAGTGTCCTGTGAGCGCTGCCGGAGCCGGGGCCGGTAGTACAGACTTACACTGCCATTTGCCAGACCAGGGAGACTTACACCTCGGAGGTGAAGTGCACCCACGTGATTCAGGCCAGGAAAATGGCCAGTTACACCTGCACCAACTTCTATTAAGGCAGAGGGGAATCAATGAGCTCCCAGGAAGAAGGCTCCCAGTGTGATGAATAAAGGGGAGGCTGGAGCCATTGATACAAGGTCCCCCAGCTTTCAGCATCGGTTTGGATCCTTGGAGGATGGAATAGATGTCTGGAAGTCTGAGGAGGAGACAGAGTGGGACTGGGGAGCAGATGAAAGGAGCAGCTCTACAAGTCCCACAAGTCTACAAGTCCCAGTTTGTCGGATAAGAAAAGGGATTCGGTGGTATGCATGCAGTGTGCTATGAATTTGGGGTTCTGTGAGGCCTATGCTACAAGGGCTCCAGATCTATCCCCTCCTCGTACCTAGACTTGGGCTCGGGATCAAAACGAGGCCTATGCAAGACTCATCAGGAGACAAGAGACCCTGTACTCCCCACCTGGGAGAGGAAACAGACAATCCCTCCCCAGGTTCTCACAATGCCAGTGTCTGATTCAGAGGAAGGTGGCCCTGGAGTATGGGTATGACTACCCCTATGCTCCCCGGGAGCTCACGTTGGAGGTCGAGCCCAGAAGAGAGGAGTGGTGCAGTAATGCAATTTGGGAGTTCCTCTACATTCCCAAGCCATACCGGAACAAAGAAAGCCCTGAACTATGGGACACCTTCTGCTCTGTGAAGACCAACTGGAATTTAGGGCGGGGCCATCTACATAGACTGTGTAGAGGTTCGCTGCCCAAACAGGCCTGGTCTGTCCGTGTTCAAGACTCTGAAGGGAAGTCAGTCCGGATCCCTCAGACCATTACTGCTAAGGGTCCATGTACACGGGACGTTGTTAAAAGTCCCTTTGAATGCTGGAATTTTTAGGATGTTTGAAACGTCCGTTCGGTCGCGTTTGTACCCACGTTTAGCGGGCGTTTGCGGGCGTTTGCGTTTAGAACCGTTCCTAGAGGTCAAAAAAATTATTCCCCTTTAAAATGGAAAAACGGGAACGCCAAACGCGGGTCATCGAGTTCGGTCGCGTTCGGACACGTTCAGACGCGTTCGGTCGCGTTTTTGCGTTTGAAACGCCGGGAAACACACGTTCGAACGCAAATAATTGCGTTTTAAAAAAAGTCCCTGAACGCAACTGCCTGCAAACGACCGCAAACGACCTGGTGTACATGGACAGATAAGATAAAATGTAGATGGGTTCAGGGGCTTCTAAAAAAAACGCCCAACTGCTCCTAAACGGCCATTTCCAGCATCCCGTGTACATGAAGCCTAAGGATGTAGGATCCCACCACTGCAGAGATACCGTTGCCAGGCTGGTTAGCCTGAGAGTTCTTTGGAGAAGAAGAGGGGCTGGAGAGCTCAAAGTTCAAGTTGTTGTTGCGTGTTGCTAGGGCCAAAACCCTATTCCCAAATACCCCTTTCCCTTCTATCCTTGCAAAAAGGGATTGGAAAGTCAGAAGAACTGCTACCACTGGGTAGTACCATCAAAAGAGGCCGACCCTCTAACACACAACGGACTTTCTGTTCAAGAGGACTTAAGTAGTCACTTAAAGTCATGCTTCAGTCATCATCAGAAGTCAGTTTCACTACATGCTCTATCAAGATCTTTGGGCCATCTGGCCAGGATCACTTATTGGAACAAGTTAATGGACACTTTCCAAAAAGACTTGGGCCATCGGGCCAAGGGAAAGAGTACAGAAGAAGAGGATTCCTTCACAAAGATACTTTGTTCAAAGTACACTTTGCGAAGATCAGTGGGCCAGTTGGAGAAACTTTGTGCAATTTACTACCTCAGGAGAGTGGGTAGTGGCTTGATGTCTCTTCCAAGAAGGGGATGCCAGAGTGAGGGGCCCCTTGCAGAGAATCATAACACTCACAAGTTGGACAAGTTTGCTCAGGCTCCAGCAAAATAGATTGTCACAGAGAAAAGGCATGTTGCCTCTGTGTTGCGAAGGAAAGGACACTGGGAACACCAGTCGGGTGGACTCCGCACGTCTTGGTTCTGAACTTGTGAGTATGACTGTGATAGGAGGAGAGTCAGTGCCCTAGTGCTGAAAAGGGACCGTGCCTATCAACTAGTCACTAAAGATGCTACATAGAGATTAGACAGATAGTCAGCTTGGCAGGGTTTAATTGTTTCAGGAGTAACCGTGAAACGCCGAGTCAAGTGTGTCCGGAGGGGACAGGAATGGAAGAAGATCTCTATGTGAATGTGCAGTTAGGAACAATGTGGTGAAAAAGTCGCCTCTGAGGAGAGGACAGTCTCACTGATGTAAGTAGCTATGCCAGGGGCTAACTACAGGGGTTGCAGGGGTTGCAATTGCAACCGGGCCCCATGCTCCAGGGGGCCTGTGCGGCTCCCCTGTACACCTGGATAGGAGGGGCGGCGGGGGCAGCATGTAGAGAAATCACTGTTCTCCTTTTTCCTCCTGTAGCTGCAGGAGGAAAATGGAGGAGATTGGTTCCTCTGTATGCTGCTCCCGCCACTCCTATCCAGCTCACTTGTGTTCTGCTGTCTCTGGGCCGCTGTGTGCCCCCCCCTACTGTGTTGCCCCCACCCCCATCCCCCCCACTGTGCTCTCTTTCCTCTCCTTCTGGATGCTGCAGGGGATGTGTCACAATAGAGAACCAGGAAGGGGTCAGTAGATATGTAATTTACCAGCTCCTTCCTTTTCTGAATGGACAGAGTCATAGTCAGTGACATTGTAAAAAAATAAAATAAAATGATAAAAAATAATACAATTAAAATACCAAAAAATAAAAACGACTAACACCAGTGGATGAAATTCCTGGCATTCCACCACCGTGGGGAGGCCCCAAGATGGCAGGAAGGGAGCCTACTGCAGAACTTATGAAAGGGTCCCGCAATGAGAGTAAAGGGCCCCAGGATCAGGGCCGGTGCTTCCACTAGGCAAACTAGGCAGCCGCCTAGGGTACATTGCCACCTAGGGGCGCAGCCAGGAGTCGGCACTCTCTCTCCATTATGAATGATTATTGTGAGCTGAGGGGAGAGGTGGTGGTAGGGGAGGAAGAAGGGACAGAGAAAGATGCCAGGTGTCTTGGGCAGTGGCGGAACTATCAGGCCCTGGCTTTCCACCACTGTTGGAGGGGCCCCAAGAGGCAGGAATAGAGCCCACCAGAGTGCTGCCTGCATGATGATCCTCTTCAGCTGGAGCTGAACGGCCTTAACCCCAGGCAGGAAGTAACTCTCTGCACTGAGCTGGTAGGCAGCCGTTCATTTCCCTGGGTAGGTATTAAGCAGGGAGCGGAGGAGAGCTGAACCTGAGCCGGAGCTCGGCACTGGAAGGCAGCACCTTTACTGGGGCAGAAGCGACGAGGCACCGGAATAGTCTGAGGAGGTTGGTGATGAAGAATATGTGGAGCTCGCTGACTGCTGCTTTTCCCTCCACCAGGAGCCGGTTGGAGCTGTGGTGAACACTGTGGTCCAGGAGAGCAGTGTCCTGGGAGAAGGAATCAGCAGGATAACTGTGAAGGATGGCAGAGTGGAACGGAGGAACATCAGGGTCCCCAGGTGTGACATGAAGGAACATCAGGGTCCCCAACTGTGACATGGAAAACATCAGGGTCTGACATAGAGGAACATTGGGGTCACTGAGTATGACAGCATGACATGGAGGAACACGGGGGTCCCTGGGTGTGACATGGAGGAACATCAAGGTCAGTGGGTATGACAGCATGACATGGAGGAATATTGGGATCCAAGGGTGTGACATGGAAAAACATCAAAGTCCCTGGGTGTGACAAGGAGGGACATTAGGGTCCCCGGGTGTGACATGGAGGAATATGGGGGGTCACTGGGTATAAAACTATAACATGGAGGAACCATCAGATCAGGGTCACTGGGTATGACATAGAGGAGTTTTTAACCCCTTTCCTTTTTTTTTCGGGGGGGGGGCGCAAGTAGCTGGTCTTGCCTAGGGCATAAAATAGTCTAGCACCGGCCCTGCCCAGGATAAGTCGGAAGAGCAACAGGCTTGAAGGGATTGGCCCCGGCCAGGGGTCCGGGGGGGCCCTTCATGCAGTGGCGTAGCGTGGGGGGTGCTGGGGGGGCCAGTGGCACCGGGCGCAATATTTAGGGGGGGCGCATCCCGCGCCAGTGTCACTTTGCCCTAATCCTTATTTTTGTAGACTGTGTCACTGGCTCGCTGTGCTTCAGCCGTCATGTTCAGGCTCACAATGGGAGGCGGGCGCCCTGTGATTGGGCGGATGGGGTCATGTGACTGCATCAGGGCTGGCCTGTCTGATCGTGGGTGGCAGTGGCACATGCGCAAACCATTGCTCTTGAAGTCCCGCCTGCTGCTCGCTGTCCGAGCTGTGGTGTCCCCGTCTCCCTCTCTTCCACTCTAGACTGGGTCTCTGATTTCCCCGTTGTGGCAGCCAGTCTGGCAGTGTGGCCACAGCAGAGCAGGTGAAGATAACAGAAAGCCGGGGAGACCTGAGAGCCGTGTTCCGGGGGGGGGGAGGGGGGTTTTGGGTGATCACGGTCTGGGGAGGGGGACAGCCCTGGAGCAGCCAGCCAGAGCAGACGAGGAGTTAGAGTATGAGGCGTCACGTGCTACAGGCTTGCAGCAAGCAAACATGCCCGAGACCCTGTGAGAAGCATCTGTGCATGCGCCGGCTAACTTCTTACTTGCCAAATGCCCTGTGAGACGTGCATGGTGCATTACAAAACAGAATTATTTATTTAAAGGTTTAATAGTTACTCCTGCCTATGTAATGTATCCCTCAGGGCATCCGGCATGTAAGAGGTTAAATGATGAATCCTGCCTATCTATGTAATGTATCCCTCACGACATCCAGCATGTAAGGGGTATCGTTTAACCCCTTACATGCCAAATGCCCTTAGGGATATGCATCACATTGCAGGATTCATCATTTAACCCCTTAAATGCCCTGAGGGACATGCATTAAATAGCAGGATTCATCATTTAACCACTTACACACCAAATGCCCTGGTCTGAGGGACATGCATTACATAGCAGTATTTATCATTTAACCCCTTGCATGCCCAATGCCCTGAGGGACATGCATTACATAGCAGGATTCACCATTTAACCCGTTACATGCCGAATGCCCTGAGGGATATGCATAACATAGCAGGATTCCTCAGTTAACCCCTTACACGCCACATGCCCTGGTCTGAGGGACATGCATTACATAGCGGTATTTATCATTTAACCTCTTGCACACTGAATGCCCTGAGGGACATGCATTACATAGCGGTATTTATCATTTAACCTCTTGCACACTGAATGCTTGGTGGGAAAAATGCAGGAACATTACTAATCCCCTTACATGCTAAATGCTTGGCAGGGATACAGGCAGGAACATCACTTAATAATGGTTACCTCAATGCTTCATATTCCTGATATGTGCCTTCTGTACCCTGTACTGGTGTGAAAAAGTATCCTGTTCTCTTTGTATTGCTTCCTTTGTGTGAAATCCCTGGTGATCCTGCGAGTCCCTCTGCTTTCCTATTATAAACTGACCACACAGTGGTCAGTCTTCTAGCTATGCTGGGTGGGAACTCAGCCTGCTTTCCTCCAATGATCAGACTTGTTCTGACACCCCCCTCCTGCACAGCCATTCACTGGGATGCTCAGTGTACTGCTGTTTCTCCTCCCCTCTGCTCTTATGTTGGGGGTCAAAAGAGTACCTCACACCTGTGGAAACAGCTAGTCGAAGGGACTCATTGAGTGCTAAAACTCCACAGGTTAGGGGGCGCAAATTACTTGCCTTGCCCCGGGCGCCGACAACCCACGCTACGCCACTGCCTTCATGGTTTCTTGCACCGGGGCCCTGAAAGTACTAGTTACGCCTCTGAGCTATGCATTGACCCATGCTTAACCAAAATTACTTTGCAGGTTTGGTTTGTATTTCAGGTCTGGCTAGGCCCTCCATCATTTCATGCAATGTACATATTGTATCTAGTTAACTAGACAGGATAATGTTCTTTACCTGTCCAAGCAGATTTTTTTTTGGCGGGGGAAGCATTGATTTAAATGCACCTACTGTGTTGTAAATAACCTTGTGAATATTTGTACAGCAGATATATATATTTTTTCACGTAATTTATTATATCTATCGGCCACATATGGGGTATGCCCCATTGCCTTGTACACTTGTTACTTCCCTTTTCCCCCTTTCCAGGTTTGTGGGATACTCCGTAGAAATTTTGGTGAAAGAATTTTTGTAGGGGCGTCTGCCCAGAGCCAGTGAGGACATGGCTCGGTTTGACAGGGGGTGAGCGTAGCACCCTCCTAGGTAGGTGCTAGTGAGAGAGTATAGTTTTTGGCTCTGTCTGCCTATCAGAGGAGCAGCAGGGAAATCTATATTGCTTTCTGCCTATCAGAGAGCAGGATTCTGCTCAGTGTGTTCAGTGTGTGATTCAATGGGTCTACATAGTGTTTTCACACTGGTCCAATAGGGAGGCATGTTGGACAGTGGGAGTAAACCTGACAAATGAGTACACAGGCCTTGATACAGTCCCAGTGATTGGTAGAGACTGGCTGTCTCAGTGCATTATGGTATACTGTATAAAAGCCAGGAGCACATGTGCTGTGGGGTCTTTGACTGGTGAGCAGAATCCCAGAAGGAGGCTGGTGGCTGCCTCCTCCTCTGTAGCAGTGGCACGTGATCACAGGCAGTTGGCTTGGGGACCAGAGGAAAGGAACTGAACCCAGAGGTCCAGAAGAACTGACTGGATGGGTAGAGACACTGGAGACCCTCGAAAAACAGTATAGTGAGCACAGGGGATCGTGTCTAGGGGCCTGACCTGAGGGGGGCCACCTCGGTGTAGGATTGTCAGAGGACGGGTGTCAGTCTGTAGAGTGAGAGGGGATACTAGGCAGGTATCCCGAAGACAATGTACCCAATTAAGTTGTCTGTACTGAGACTTAACCTAAATTCATCTAGTGGCAAGGTGAATCTGCAGCCGGGCTGCATCTTCAGACAGAAGTCCTCATCTATTGTGATTAGTTCAACTTGGAGTATCCCACTCTTCCCTTCTCCCATCCCTATTTAAAATAAAACACCAAAAACAACTACATACCCCTGGATTGATGATTGACTGAGCTAAGAAGTAAAGTGTTAATCTGTGAATGCCAGTGTTGCTAATGGTAACCCAGGGGGACCCGAGATTGTATTATCCAGCAGTCCTCAAGGGGGCAGTGCTACATGTAGTTAGATGTCCTCGCTCTGATGGCCACTACCTTTTAACCCACTTTCCCTGAGCCCAGGTCATCCTGGATCCACCCTCAGGCTAAGTGATGAGCTCATCTCATGTTCACCCTGATTTCTCCACCCTGATTGGTTTCTTGTGCTGCTTTTATTCTGAGATCTGCTATACAGGTCCTGCAAAGAGGCTGATACTAGGTTATATTCTGGTACTTACATTGCTTGCACTTAAATAAATTTAATGATATAATATTTATTACACAGCTGCTTTAATTTGTGTTTTTTATTGCTGCCTGGAGTTCAGCTGTTAAGCTTGTTCAATGAACTGTTTAAGCCCTTTCACACGTGCTTTCCGATCAGGTCCGCCTGTCAGTTTTTCAGGCGGACCTGATCGGACACTCCATGCACCCATATGGAGCATTGAATTTCAGCGGTGACATGTCCGCTGAAAGCTGCTGCTATCCAATCCGATCCTGTCCGTGAAATCCAGACGGATGGAAACCCTATTTTCCATCCGTCTGGAGGATTGGATCAGATAGGATCAGATGAATACAGACAGACGCTCCGTTTTTCATCTGATCTCCCACTGATGAGAGCGGGCTCTGACAGGTCCGTCTCAGCACAGTGAGTGGAGACGGGCTTGTCATCTGCCTGCTCAGCGGGGATCGGTGGTTCAATCCCCTCTGAGCAAAACAGAGTCCGCCAGGCAGAAAGCCCATGTGAAAGGACCCTTTGGTTTCTCTCTGTGCAAAATCAAAAATGACTTACATGATGCAGTCCTTCAGTAGCATTAACAGAGTAGTTTTTGTTTTTCTGGTTACCCCTTTTTACGCACATGCTCGGGTGCTACAGCAGCCGGCAGTACTTGTAAATTTGACAAGCCGACTGTCCGCTGTCAATTTGAAGCCATCTGAGACGGGAGTAGGCATCCTCCTGTCTCAGCATCGGACACCTGATGGACCCTTAAGACCCTTACACACAATAAGAAAATCTGAAGGGAAATTTCGTCCGACGACCGATCTGCCGATTTTCGGATTGTTAGTATGGTGCTTTCGACAGCCGACTCCGACTTTTCGGCCAAAAAAATCCTGATGTGCAAGCTATAAAATTTTTATCGTCCGTCAACACAACGTCCAATTTTCGTTTCATTAGTACAGTTTTCGACTGAAAAAAATCTTGAGAGCAAGACTAGGCATGCTCAGAGACGAAAGAACACATACAAAACAATCCAACACATGACATCACTTCTGAAGTAGAATTCTGTTGTACAGGAAAATTCTTATGAAAATAACCTCTTCAGTTTCCATATGAGGCTAGCATGCAACAAAAAACGGACGACAGATCATTCGATAATCTGATCGTGTGTACGGGGCTTTACTTCCTTGTGGGTTCTACTCTAAGAAGCTGTCTCCAGCTGAATGCAATAACGAGATTGGAGACAGAGAGCTTCTGGCCATTATCCTGGTTCACAGAATGGAGACACTTGCTCAAAGGTTCTGTGGTTCCAATTCTCATTCTCACCAATCATAAGAATCTGACGTATCTCTCGGAGGCCAAGAGGCTCACACCCCGTCAGGCCAGATGGGCCTTATTCTTGTATCGTTTTAACTATGTGGTCTCCTATTTGCCCAGCTCCAAGAATGTTACAGCTGATGCCTTGTCTCGCAGTTTTCTGAGTTGTCCAGGGAGGTCTCTGTGCCGACACCTGTCATACCTTCAGATCATATCCTGGCTGCCATCTGCACCAACCTATACCTCTCCTCTTGGGGAACAGATCTTGGCTGCCCAACCTGATGCTCCCACAGAGAGACCTTCTGGCAAATGTTTTGTACCTGAGGGGTTGCGCATCCGACTGTTGCGCACATACCACAATTCCAAGACTGCCGGTCATCCTGGTAAGAACCAGATGTCCTAGGCTATTTCCCGTTAGTTTTAGTGGCGATCTCTCTGCACTGATGTTTCTGCGTATGTGGCTGCTTGTTCGGTCTGTGCCCAGAACAAATCTCATCGGCACCTTCCCTTGGGCCTAATGCATCCCATACCCAAAGGGGAGCATCCCTGGTCTCACCTGGCCATGGATTTTTTTGTGGAACTTCCCGCATCTCAAGGTATTACGGTTATCCTCGTGGTTGTTGACCAGTTCTCCAAAATGTGCCACTGTGTTCCGTTTAAGCGACTGCCTACCGCTCAGGAGTTTGCCTCTGTGTTTGACAGGGAGGTCTTCCATTTACACGGGTTGCCTAAGGAGATTGTCTCGGACCGTGGGAGCCAGTTTGGGTCCAGGTTCTGGCGCGCCTTTTGCTCCCAGTTGGGCGTTTGACTCTCCTTCTCCTACCATTTGCAGTCCAATGGTACCGCTGAGCGTTCCAACCAAGCTCTGGAGCAATTTCTCCGCTGCTATATCTTTGACCTTTAGGACAATTGGGTTTATCTGCTACCCTGGGCGGAATTTGCCAGGAACTCTGCCATCAACTCCTCTTCTGGAATGTCTCCTCTCATGGCCAATTATGGGTTCCAACCCGCTATGTTGCCCAAGTCGTTCTCAGCATAGGACATCCTGACTGTGGAGGATCATCTTTGTGCCCTCCGTTTCTCTTGGGTGCAGATTCAAGAGTCTTTACGGGTCTCTGCACAGCGTCAGAAGCTCCAGGCAGACCAGAGACGTTTATCTGCTTCTTCGTACCAGGTCGGGGAGAGGCTGTGGTTGTTGATCCGTAATCTCAACCTCAGAATGCCCACTCCAAAACTGACACACCATTTTGTTGGGCCTTTGCACATCCTCTTTAAGGTGAACCCGGTGGCCTATGTCCTTGATCTTCCCCCTGGCATGCGTATCTCCAATATCTTTCACATGTCACTTTTAAACGACTGGTTTGCAATTTCTATACTTCTTCACTTCCCCACCCTCGTCCCTTTCCTGTGGGCAATCATGAGGAGTATTAGGTTAGCAGCATCTTGGATTCTCATCTGTTCCGAGGTCAGGTCCAATAACTGGTGCACTAGAAGGGTTATGGTCCTGAGGAACACTCCTGGGTTCCCTCCACTGATGTTCATGCTCCTGCCCTTCTCTGTGCTTTTCATGCTCGCTTTCCTCAGAAACCGTTTTTGCTCCGCGGAGGAGGGGCCGTTGAGGGGAGGGTACTGTCAAGGTCTTTACCTTGCCCTCCTATTGGCAGCCATCTTGGACATGTGCAGACTGCTGCCTCTTATAGACTCTGATTGCATCATCCCTTCCTGCTACCTGGGCCTCGCACATTGATGATGCTGCACACCTGACTATATCTATCACCTATTGGGTTGCAATCCTTGCCCTTGTGTTTGTGCTCCAAGATGCATCTCTGCTAGCAGTCTTCAGTTCTCTTGTTCCTCCGTATATGAGCTGGCTTGGCTGTCGACTCTCCTGGCTCTCGACCTGGCATCGGCTGTCGACCCGGCATTGACAGACGACCTGGCATCGACAGACTACCCACTTCTAGACCCGACCCCTGCTTGAATGACTACCCACTCTTGGACTTGACCCTGGCTTGCTTCTGCTCTCTCTTCCTCACTTCCTCACTCTTGCTGCACGATTATTGTTGTTTACTCCAATAAACTTCTTTTTTTTACCTGCATCCCCGTGTGGTCTGGTTTCCTGGCACACAGTGTGTCTGTGTAGTGAGTACTCAAGGTAAAGTGCCCCAAACACCACTTTCCATTGATTAAATTGCATCCACGTACACATTTCTCCGTCTTTATAACATATTGTTAATAAGCCCCCCGCATCATGTCTGGGAGGCCAACAAGGAGAGGCAGACATTCCCATGGCTCTGTGAGGGGGCCAGCAGGGTATGTGTCCACAGGCAAAAGTGGACGTGGTCTGTCCTCAGGCAGGCCATCATTTCTTCTCTTTAGAGATGTTGCATGAGCTATCCAGCCACAGCATGCAGAAAAGGTGGTGGACTGGCTTACTAAACCCTCCTCATCCTCCTCATCCTACATCACCCAAGCAGAGACTAGTGCGCAGACCACAGCAACTGTCAGAGTGGCTTATTCTGCCTCCTTGTCCACCAACACCAAAAGCCCAATTTTTCCCCCACTGTTTGGCCGGGGATGGGATATCATTCCAACTTTTGACAGCAAGGCCAATTCTTGATTTCATTAAGAGTACCTCTATATCTGACACCCAAATACCAATTTTTCAGCACCTGTTACTTCTATCCAAAGTCGGCGGAACAGACACCAGAATTTATCCCAAAAATCTCTAATCTTGTTCCCAGTCCACTACATTGTGGCCTCATCACACAGACGGGCTCCCCAAGCCTTTGTTTACAAAATAAAGAAAGTTTGCAGGGAAAATGTCATTTTTTTTGTTTTCTAATTGTCATTATTGCTGCAGCAGGTTCTATACACTGTACAGATGCACCACTTTACAGGCAGACTAAGGGGACCCCGCAGGCACTATATTTAACATTTTTATTGTTACTTCTCATTTTCATGGTTTTACTTTAAAGCGGAGTTCCACCTAAAACAAAAAAAAATACATAAAAATACCCCCGGGACAGTCAGGGCTAGTGCATTCCACAATGTATAGCCTCTGAACTGTCCCAGGTTGCACTTACTTTTTAGAAGAAATACTTACCTTGAAAATTTATTGTCCAGCGCTGCCATCTCAGGTGTGGGCAGCTGAAGCCAGGGCGATCCTCTTCTGCGTCCTCTTCTGTCCTCTTCGGTCCCACGATGCACTGCACCGGCCCCGCCGTCACTTCCGGGGCTGCAGCGTCATCACTGCACAGCTTCTGGGCATGCCCAGAAGTTGTTTAGCAAGGTATGACGCGCCTGCACCGCAACTGACGTCGGGGCCAGTGCAGGCGCATTGATTCCTGGGAGCGATGACGTTCAGCTCCCAGGAATCATTGCAAGCCAGGAAGTGACGACGGGCCGTGGCCGCAGAGAGCGGAAGAGGAAGTAAGCTAAGTATTTTCTTCTAAATAAGGTAAGTAAAAAAAATTAAAAAATTGCGATTATCCATTTGTTTTTCAGGTGACCCGGAGCAAGAAGATGGACCGAAGTTAAATTTTAGGGTGGAACTCCACTTTAAGCATCAGTAAATTATTGCTCATTTAACCACTTCCCGCAAATTGACATAGAAGTGGTTGTACCGGGATGATGCCTACAGCTGCAGGCATCAACCCAGTACTGTTCTTTGGAGCTGGCAGTCGGCTTTTAGAAGATAACAGCTGATGCGGCTCTGCCCAAGTCTCCGTACCCCGGGATGGGTGTTAATGTTAAATGTTCGCCTTTGTCTAAGGGTTAGGAGAGCCGAGATATACTCACCTAATCCTCTGATCCACCCAGAGCAAGACCTGTCCCTTTGGCTCCTGTCCCCCCTATGGTCCAGTGGCTTTATGCAGTGGACTGTTCTTGACGTTATCACGCCCATAGACCGGCTCTGCACATGAAGATGTCAGGAACAGTCCACCACTGGACTTGGGGGAGCACGATTGGGTGAGTATAGGCTCTGTGTTCACCCCTATACAAAACTAGCGCAGCCCCACTGCATGGGAAAAAAACTTGGGCTTTAACCACTTCTGGACCGGAAGGATTAATGACCAGGCCATATTTTGCGATTCGGCACTGCGTTACTTTAACTGACAATTGCGCGGTCGTGAGACGTTGTACCCAAATAAAATTGATGTCTTTTTTTCCCACAAATATAGCTTTCTTTTGGTGATATTTGATCACCTCTGCGATTTTTAATTTTTGCGCTATAAATAAAAAAAGAGCGACAATTCTGGAAAAAATTCTGCTATATAACATTCCCAAAAAAAAAATTTAAAAGGGCTCTTTTACACGGCCGCTCAGATTTTTTCCTCCGCTGCGGCACTTTTTTTTTTTTTTTCATGGACACGGATGACACTTGTGTCATCCGGTCCGTATGTCCGCATATCATCCCATCCGTTTGCGGAAGATATACGGACATAATGTAAGTCTATGGGCATTGCGGATGTCAGCGGATGACACCGCCGACATCCGATTTGGCATCCTTTCCGTTTTTTTAACGGAAGAAAAATAGGGTTCTGTTCCGTTCCAAAAAACGGAACAGAACTGAAAGGAGGCAAATCGGATGTCAGCGGATGGTCATCCGCAATCCCATTGACATGCATTATGTCTGTATTTCATCCGCAAAAAATGGGATGAAATACGGACATACGGAGCGCCCGTGTGAAAGAGCCCAAAATCAAACTTTTTTACTATATTAGGCCAATTTATTTTCTGCTACATATTTTTGGTAAAAAAATCGGAATAAGTTTATTTTGATTGGTTTGCGAAAAAGTTATCGCGTCTACTAACTACGGGAAAGATTTATGTCATTTTTATTGTTTTTTTTTTTTTTTACTAATGTGTCTAAGTGGCATTACATGAAATGGTGTAACTGGTGAATAAAAAGCAAGTGCTGAAATTATATGAAATAGGTGAAAAAATGTGTATAGGTGATAATCTCACAAGTGAGAAAAAATAAAAGTGAAATGTTGATAAAGATATGATCTGAACAAATGTGTAGAGGAATAAATAATAAAATAAATGCATTAAGATAAATAGGTGACTAAAGCCTAGTACACGTGCAACGATTATCGGCCGACCGGTCGTCCGTCTTTTGTCCAGAGTTGTGTTGTGTTGGTTGGAATGTGCCTAGACTGCACACTAATTTTCTCGCCCGACAAAATTCTACTTCAGAAGTGATGTCATGTGTTGGATTGCTTTCTTTGTGTTCTTTCTTCTCTGAGCATGCCCAGACTTGCTCATAAGATTTTTCCCTGTCAAAATCTGTACTGACTGCACGAAAATCGGCCGTGTTTTGACGGCAGACAAAAGTTTTATAGCATGCACACCAGATTTTTTTCGGCAGAAAAGTCGGAGTCGGTTGTCGGAAGCATCATACTAACAAGCCGAAAATCGGCAGATCGGTCGTCGGACGAAAATTCCCTGCCGTTTTTCGACGCGTGTGTACGAGGCTTAAATCCTTCCAATGGTGTAGATCTGGTAGAGACGCTATATAAAGGAGTCTAAATGGTGTGGGTTGGGAACCCAATACTGAAAGTAAAACAACTACCAATGAACCAGTGAGGAAATTAATTAACATTAATGAGTGGCAAACAGTCCAGGCACTGAATGTGCTAAAGGAAGAGAGAGCCAACCTAAAAAAAGGAAAGGAGGGGAGGTTCAAGCAAATAAAAGAAACAGTACTTGAATGAGTTGCAGAAAAAAAAAAAAAGTTTATAATATAAAAATGTCTATATAAAAAATATAAAAAAATGTGTAAAAAATATGCAAAAAGTTCTCTTCCAGCTGGTTCTTCTAGGACTACAGTTTATACAACTTTAACCACTTTGCCACTGAGTACCGTAGTACTACTGCGGCAAAGTGGCTCGTTATCGTCTGACGACGTAGACCTACGTAGTCAGACACTCCCCCTTGTGGGCGGCGCTCGCGCGCCGCCGGAGGCTCGCTCCCGCTGTATTCAGTCACAGCGGGAGTCGGGCCAGGGGAGAAGCAGCGGCGATGGCCGCTGCTCTGCCCCGATCGTAGGGGATCTAGTGTGGAGATCCACCTGCCTGTGTAAACACAAGCGGGCGGATCTCCCAAGTGACAGGGAGTGACAGATCGGAGTGTTCAGCATAGCTGAACACTCCGATCTGTCCCTGGCTCACACAGTCACCTCCCCCCACACACGTCAGTAAGCACCAGGCATACATTAACCCCTCCCTCTCCAATAAAATTAACCCCTTCCCTGCCAGTGTCATTTTTACAGTAACAGTGCATATATATAGCACTGATTACTGCAGTAATGTCACTGGTACCCCCAAAAGTGTCAAAAATGTCAGTCAAGGGTCCGATCTGTCCGCCGCAATGTCGCAGTCCCGCAAACAAAATCGCAGATCGCCGCCATTACTCGTTAAAAAAAAAGAACACCAAAAATGACAGAAATCTTTCCCTTAGTTAGTAAACGCAATAACTTTTGCGCAAACCAATCAAAATACACTTATTGTGATTTTTTTTTTACCAAACATAGGTAGCAGAAAACAAATTGGCCAAAAATTTAAAAAGAAATTGATTTTTACATTTTTTTTGGGGGGGAATTTCATATAAAAAAACGTGAAAAATATTATTTTTTCTAAATTTACGCATTTTTTTGTTTATAGCGCAAAAAGTAAAAATCGCACAGGTGATCAAATACCACCAAAAGAAAGCTCTGTTTGTGGGAAAAAAAGTACGTAACTTTCGTTTGGGTACTGCGTCGCACGACCACGCAATTGTCAGTTAAATTTGCACAGTGCTGAATCGCAAAAAGTGGCCTGGACGTAAGACAGCAAAATCCTCCGGTGGTAAAGTGGTTAATGTTGTGTAGTGTACATTACTAACTAAAAAAATATGGTCACTTTGATTCTTGCCACACTAGCAGGACTACCATTTGCTCCCTTCCTTCTGCATGTGGCTTCTCGGAGCTTGGAGAGGAAGGGAGAGGAAGCCTGGGATGGAAGGGACGGAGTCACGAGCTTTAGCATTCCCGGAAGTACCAGTTCATTCCTGGCAGTAAACTGGAGAGGCAGGGGAGTTTAGGAAAGGTATGTCCTGCTACTGGGTCACTATACAAGGAAACCTGTTGTTTGGCCCCAGGAATTGTGATTGCTAACTCTGAAAATTGGAAAATGATTTGAGTTTGTTCTTGGCCCGGAGTTCTCCTTGACCATCGCTGACAGCCATAGCCTGTCCCTAGATAGGGCTTTAGGCTTTGACACTTAATTCCCTCTTGGCAGCACTACAGAGGGGCCGACAGCTAGAATCTGACTAGGCAGCCCTGTGACACGGGATCCTCTCTGTCACCACATGGGAGTCTATAGAGGTTCAGGAGTCTTCGACCACATGTGATAAGTCATTACCTTGTGACTGATTTATGCCACTTCTCCCCATCTATTTACATTGAGTTTGGTTTCCCGGGGGTCTTGGACGTCGAAAACAGACCTTCTTGCCATCGCTCAGCAGAAGATTAGTTAGAAGATCTCGGCGGTCAACTTGGAAATGTTAATCTGGCCCTGACTGCCACAGCAGAGTGTACGGTCTATTAATTAACCTTAATTAGGAGTGTGAGACTCGGTACCAAAAATAATAGGTCATCAAATTTAGTAAGAACATTAAACAGTTACTGTACATGAGACATTGAGAAACAGAGGATAGACGCTGCTGGAAGCAGCACAAATGTTTGTAGCCACAACAAGACAACCCACCACCAACCAACTTTCCAAGGCAGGAAAGAGGAGCCACAACAAGACAACCCACCACCAACCAACTTTCCAAGGTCGGAAAGAGGAGCCACAACAAGACAACCCACCACCAACCAACTTTCCAAGGCAGGAAAGAGGAGCCACAACAAGACAACCCACCACCAACCAACTTTCCAAGGCAGGAAATAGGAGCCACAACAAGACAACCCACCACCAACCAACTTTCCAAGGTCGGAAAGAGGAGCCACAACAAGACAACCCACCACCAACCAACTTTCCAAGGTCGGAAAGAGGAGCCACAACAAGACAACCCACCACCAACCAACTTTCCAAGGCAGGAAAGAGGAGCCACAACAAGACAACCCACCACCAACCAACTTTCCAAGGCAGGAAAGAGGAGCCACAATAAGACAACCCACCACCAACCAACTTTCCAAGGCAGGAAAGAGGAGCCACAACAAGACAACCTACCACCAACCAACTTTCCAAGGCAGGAAAGAGGAGCCACAACAAGACAACCCAGCACCAACCAACTTTCCAAGGCAGGAAAGAAGAGCATATATTAGTGCCAAGATTTTGGAAGGAATAATAATAAAAATCAAAAGTAGGGGTAGGCAACCCTGGAGAAGTGGAGATCTACCTGAACAACATGAAAGAGACTAAGGTCCCTTTCACACTTGTACAACTTGTCCTGCGTCTAGGGACTGCAAAGTCGCATGACAAGTCATACCCCATCATTTCCAATGAATACCATTCATATTTGTGCGACTACAAGTCGCAGCAACTTCAAAGTAGTCCCTGCACTACTATGGTCCGATTTTGATGTGAATTGAAGTCTACAGACCTCAAGATTACACAGGCATTGCTTCAAGTCACGTCAAAATCATGTAAAAGTCGCATCAAAGTTGCGACAAAGTAATGCGACTTTCAGGTCATACAAGTGTGAAAGAGGCCTTAAGACCAGCAGGGTTCAGCACACGTTAATTTTTTGTAAAGAAATAACTTAGCAGCCCCCATTAAAAAGCAAGAAAGGTTTAAAAAGCACTACATTTTTAGCTTCAGTGAGAAACTTGGCATTTACTTTCATTCACATTTTTTTCATGTCTCCCAATGTTTCATGTCTCTTGTCGTCCCAAGTGTAATGCAGGGGTTATGTACCAAGTGCAGGGGTCAAGGGTGTGTAATGTACATATTGCAGGGGTCAGGAGGAGTGTGTATCATACAGAGCACAAGAATCAGAACTGTCTAATGTACAGAATGCAGGGGTCCCGAGTGTGTAATGTACAGTAAACAGAGGTCAGAGGCATGTAATGTACAGAATGTAGGGGTCAGGAGTGTGTAACATACAGGGCATGGAGGTCAGAGGATGTAATGTACAGAGTGAAGGGGTCAGGAGTGTGTAACATACAGGGCACAGAGGTCAGAAGCATTTAATGTACAGAATGCAGGGGTCAGGAGTGTGTATCATAGAGAGCACAAGGATCAGAACTGTCTAATGTACAGAATGCAGGGGTCAGGAGTGTGTAATGTACAGGAAACAGAGGTCGGAGGCATGTAATGTACAGAATGCAGGGGTCAGGAGTGTGTAACATATAGAGCACAAGGATCAGAACTGTCTAATGTACAGAATGCAGGGGTCAGGAGTGTGTAATGTACAGGAAACAGAGGTCAGAGGAATCTAATGTATAGAATGCAGGGGTAAGGAGTGTGTAACATACAGGCCACAGAGGTCAGATGCATGTAATGTACAGAGTCAAGGGGTCAGGAGTGTGTAACACACAGTGCACAGAGGTCAGAGGATGTAATGTACAGAGTGAAGGGGTCAGGAGTGTGTAACATACAGGGCACAGAGGTCAGAGGCATGTAATGTACAGAATGCAGGGGTCAGGAGTGTGTAACATACAGGGCACACAGGTCAGAGGCATGTAATGTACAGAATGTAGGGGTCAGGAGTGTGTTACATACAGAGCACAGAGGACAGAGGACAGAGGGATGTAATGTACAGAATGCACGGGTCAGGAGTGTGTAACATACAGAGCACAAGGATCAGAACTGTCTAATGTACAGAATGCAGGGGGTCACGAATGTGTAATGTAAAGGAAACAGAGGTCAGAGGCATGTAATGTACAGAATGCAGGGGTCAGGAGTGTGTAACATACAGAGCACAAGGATCAGAACTGTCTAATGTATAGAATGCAGGGGTCATGAGTGTGTAATGTACAGAAAACAGAGGTCAGAGGCATGTAGTGTACAGAATGCAGGGGTCAGGAGTGTGTAACATACAGAGCACAAGGATCAGAACTGTCTAATGTACAGAATGCGGGGGTCCGGAGTGTGTAATGTACAGGAAACAGAGGTCAGAGGCATGTAATGTACAGAATGCAGGGGTCAGGAGTGTGTAACATACAGAGCACAAGGATCAGAATTGTCTAATGTACAGAATGCAGGGGTCATGAGTGTGTAATGTACAGGAAACAGAGGTCAGAGGCATGTAATGTACAGAATGCAGGGGTCAGGAGTGTGTAACATACAGGGCACAGAGGTCAGAGGCATGTAATGTACAGAATGCAGGGGTCAAGAGTGTGTAACATACAGGGCACAGAGGACAGAGGGGTGTAATGTACAGAATGCAGGGGTCAGGAGTGTGTAACATACAGAGCACAATGATCAGAACTGTCTAATGTACAGAATGCAGGGGTCATGAGTGTGTAATGTACAGAAAACAGAGGTCAGAGGCATGTAATGTACAGAATGCAGGGGTCAGGAGTGTGTAACATACAGAGCACAAGGATCAGAACTGTCTAATGTACAGAATGCAGGGGTCATGAGTGTGTAATGTACAGGAAACAGAGGTCAGAGGCATGTAATGTACAGAATGCAGGGGTCAGAAGTGTGTAACATACAGGGCACAGAGGTCAGAGGCATGTAATGTACAAAATGCAGGGGTCAGGAGTGTGTAACATACAGAGCACAAGGATCAGAACTGTCTAATGTACAGAATGCAGGGGTCATGAGTGTGTAATGTACAGAAAACAGAGGTCAGAGGCATGTAATGTACAGAATGCAGGGGTCAGGAGTGTGTAACATACAGAGCACAAGGATCAGAACTGTCTAATGTACAGAATGCAGGGGTCATGAGTTTGTAATGTACAGAAAACAGAGGTCAGAGGCATGTAATGTACAGAATGCAGGGGTCAGGAGTGTGTAACATACAGAGCACAAGGATCAGAACTGTCTAAAGTACAGAATGCAGGGGTCACGAGTGTGTAATGTACAGGAAACAGAGGTCAGAGGCATGTAATGTACAGAATGCAGGGGTCAGGAGTGTGTAACATACAGGGCACAGAGGTCAGAGGCATGTAATGTACAGAATGCAGGGGTCAGGAGTGTGTAACATACAGAGCACAAGGATCAGAACTGTCTAATGTACAGAATGCAGGGGTCCCGAGTGTGTAATGTACAGAAAACAGAGGTCAGAGGCATGTAATGTACAGAATGCAGGGGTCAGGAGTGTGTAACATACAGAGCACAAGGATCAGAACTGTCTAATGTACAGAATGCAGGGGTCATGAGTGTGTAATGTACAGAAAACAGAGGTCAGAGGCATGTAATGTACAGAATGCAGGGGTCAGGAGTGTGTAACATACAGAGCACAAGGATCAGAACTGTCTAATGTACAGAATGCGGGGGTCCGGAGTGTGTAATGTACAGGAAACAGAGGTCAGAGGCATGTAATGTACAGAATGCAGGGGTCAGGAGTGTGTAACATACAGGGCACAGAGGACAGAGGGATGTAATGTACAGAATGCAGGGGTCAGGAGTGTGTAACATACAGAGCACAAGGATCAGAACTGTCTAATGTACAGAATGCAGGGGTCACGAGTGTGTAATGTACAGGAAACAGAGGCAAGAGGCATGTAATGTACAGAGTGAAGGGGCCAGGAGTAAAATGTATGTACAGCCCAGCTAACAGGATACAGGGGTCAGGAGTATGTAAAGTACATACAGTGGGAAAAATAATTATTTGACCCCCTGCAAATTTGGTATGTTTTCCCACTTACAAAGAAATGAAGGGTCTATAATGTGTTATCATAGGTGTATTTTAAATGATAGAGACAGAATATCAACCAAAAAAAAAAAACACATGATACACGGCTCTCTCCTCCTCCCTGCAGCTATGTATACTATTGCCGTCAAAGCAGAATGGTGTAGTGCCGCCCTCGTCCTACATACCAATGAAGTCATCATAGGTGTGCGCAGCCTATTAAATTAGGGTGTGCACCCCAAAGCTCTAACACACGTGTTTGTGTGTGTCTACATATATATGACCCCCGCACATTTATCTCCCTGCCGATACATTGAAAGGCAAGTGCCTGAAGACTTCTCTTATGGCAGAGCCAGTAAGAGAGAGATTTTTGCCATCTTCCCGCCAGCACAAAAAGTGATAATGTTAATGTACATGGGATGATTAGGGTGTGCCCAGCCACCTGGCACACGGTGTGTGCACGCCTATGGATGTCATTGGATGGCATTACAGCTTTCTGCTTTGACGGCAATAGTACACATAGCTGCGGGGAGGAGGGCGGGCAGTGCACGGGAATTTACACAAAGTAGCACCCTCATCCCCATGTGCAGGATTTGATTATAGGTAGCAGTATCTGTGGGTGGGGGCAGAGGGAGAGGAGTTGGAGGGGGAGAGTGAGCAGAGAGCACAGCCGACATTTGTGCTAGTAAGGGGGGGGGGGGGATTTGATGGGATTGTGCTGGGAGAGGGGATGGGGGGGGGGCGGGGTGTTGTTGGAGCAAGGTTTGTGCTAGAAGTGGTGATTTTGGAGCAGGGGAGTTTGTGCTAAGAAGGGGCATGGGGGGTCGGGTTGTTCTAGGAGAGGGGATTGGGGGGTTGGAGCGGGGTTTGTGCTATGAGTGGGGATTTGGGAGCAGGGAGGGATGTGCTAGGAGGGGGGATTTAAGGTGGGGGGTGCTAGAAGGGGAGATTTATGCTAGAAGAAGGAATTTTGGTTGGAGGGTGCTAGGAGGGGAATTTAATGGGGGGATGCTAGGAGGGGGGATTTGTGAAGATTACTGAACTTTTCCGCACAGACTGCATTTTAGGGCTTTATCACACCAGGTGCAGTGAGGTAACACATGCGAAATTTAACTTTTTGCTGTCGCGCAAAAAAAAAAAAAGTGCTGCCTTTTGCAGTTGCACATGGATGACATTATTTCTTAATAACACCCCCACGCATCTAGAAAATACATGTACGTTCGCGCTCATTGAAAAATGCAACATGGGCAAACACGCAAAAAGTGTGTTCTTCATGGTGTGAACAAGCCCTCAGACTGGTGTGCCCCAGGATTGTGCACAGTTCTAAAGGGTAACACACACACACGGCCGCTGTTGGATATCACGGGGCCCCGTACAGACTACCTGACTGTACCACAACAACCCCCCCGTGAAAAAAATCGAAATGATATGTTCACTAAAAATACAGGAAAACCATTATTAGTGGACACAAACATTCCATCATATATAAAAAAACATAAATTCCATCTTCAAGCCAAAATTCTCCCCAAACAATAATGTACATATTCCACCAACTCCCAGTTCCAATACCCCCTCCCAGTAATTATATTTGACCCCCCCCTCAAATCCCACCCACCAACTCAAATCCCACCCGAATCCCCCCTCCTAGCCCAAATCTCCCTAACCCCAAAATATCAGAGCTCTGATGAAGGGGGAACACCCCGAAACACGTAAGCAGTTTTTTGAAGGTCCACATGCTTCCAAGTCCTGCGTCAGCAGATGATGCCCAGTGGATATTGCTCATATTTGCCCCTGTTTCACTATTGCCTTGTGAGTATAATGTGTACGTATGTCTACAATAAATTGTTTTAAAGATAATGCGCTAGGCTGGTGCGCCCTCTGTCCATTCCTTTTGCAGAACCTGTTTAGGTTACCACGACCCGTTGAGAGTGGCAGCACAGCCAGAATAACTTCATTTAGACCCAAATCACATTATTTTTGGGATACTAGCCGCAAGGCCACCCCTTAAGCGCAGGAGTCAATTGCTCTTTGTACATTCCTAGAAACATTATCACTCCTGGTTCAATCCCCCCCACCAAACCCTCCTCCCAGCACATCATCCCCTCCTCATTCTTCGTTCTGCCACATATCGCCCCTACCCAAATCCCCATTACATTTCCCAGCACAGATAGCCGCCCATCCCCCCCCCCCCTCCAACGTACAGGGGGATGCCACTACAAAGCCAGGAGGATTTTCATCTCCTATCAGAAGAGCATTCATCTATACAGCACATGAGACAGGATCACTCTTACTGTAGATCGCAGTGCACTGCACACATACACAGTTTATTTTCCACCCCCTATCGCCTCCAAGGGCAGCAAGAAAAGTGGATAGGGGGTGGTAATCAAACTGTCTGTGTGTACAGTGCACTATGATCTACATGTAGCGATACCCCCGCTAGGACCGCTTAGTATTGTAGGTTCCTCTGTGGGGCCTTGACCCTGTGAACTTCCCAGCCCCTCTGACACTCTAGGTTCAGACATGATGTGTATACCTTTAAGCAAGACACCGACACAATGCAAATATAATTCAACCTTCTTAGAATTTACTTAGTCAGAAAAAGAGGCCACATAAGAGTGTCCAATCAGCCAAGTTCTGAAACAACAATCAAGACTCAGATGAGACAACTCTTAAAGCAGATAAATGAAAATAGCAAACGCAAGAGAGTGACAAAAGTATACAAAATAGCAGACAGTCACAAACATTAAACAAATGGATTTACTAAGGATCATTAGATGTTGTTAATACCACCACTAATACTAAAAGGAGAACCCCGGGGCGGCCTATAATACTTCTGATCCTAATAAGAGACGAGTATTATAAGTGTAACAGTGATGTGTCCCCTTTAAGAGTAAAGGGACAGTGTTCTGAATACAGGGCCCTGCAATTATCTTCACCGGCAGTTGGAGCTCAGAGAAACAAAAGATGCTTAACTGCTTCCGGACCGCCAACCGCAGATTTACAGCGGTCGCGCGCCTGCAGCTAGGGGGCGAGCGCGCGTCTCCCGCCCTCACTCTCCCCCGCTGAGAGAGAAGAACGGTCGGCTGTTGTAAACACAGCTGACTGTTCTTCTCTCTGGAATGATCACAGAGCGCCTGTGATCCTTCTATATAGGATCACATGTCTCTATGATCATTTCACAAGCCCAACCCCCAGTTAGAAACACGCCCCTAGATACACATTTAACCCCTTGATCGCCCACAGTGTTAACCCCTTCCCTGCCAGTGTCATTAATACAGTAACAGTGCATATTTTTAGCACTGATTACTGTAGTAATGTCACTGGTCCCCCCAAAAGTGTCAAAAATGTCAGTTAGTGGTCCGATCTGTCCGCCGCAATGTCGCAGTCCCACTAAAAATCGCAGATCGCCGCCATTACTAGCAAAAAAGCCCAATAAAAATTACATAAATCGTTCCCATAGTTAGTAGACGCGATAACTTTTGCGCAAACCAATCAAAATACGCTTATTGCGATTTTTTTTTTTTTACCAAAAATATGTAGCAGAAAACAAATTGGCCTAAAATGTAAAAAAAAATTTGATTTGTATATTTTTTTATGGGAATGTTATATAGCAGAATGTGAAAAATATTGTTTTTTTTTTTTTCAGAATTGTCGTTCTTTTTTTGTTTATAGCGCAAAAATAAAAAGCGCACAGGTGATCAAATACCACCAAAAGAAAGCTCTATTTGTGGGGAAAATCTTATTTCAGTACAGCGTCATACAACCACGCAATTGTCCGTTAAAGTAAGGCAGTGCTGAATCGCAAAGTATGGCCTGGTCATTAAGGGGGGAAAATCTTCTGGTCCAGAAGTGGTTAAATATGTCAAAAGTGATCAGCAATCAGTGCAAGGATACTTGATCTGGCTAATGACAGGTCCTCTTGACAATCCAAATTTGTAGTGTTTGTATATAGTGTTCAAAGGGGAGTGCTAATGGCTGGCAATAGGACCTTGGGCATGTGCCCGTTCACCAATGTGGTTGACACAGCGATTATATTGCAAGCGATCCAAATCGGTTCTCCATCTGATGATGAGGTCAGAGAAGATACTTGGTCAGCGGGATCAGTGGTCTGTCTGGCACCTCTGATGTCAGCAAGATCACTGGGAGTTCCCCTGACGTGGTGGAGCAACGTTCATCCTAGCTGAGCTGGGACCCTGGCAACATTGGGTGGCGTGGCTCCTCCAGACGGAGCGTCGGACCGATGCTCACTTGATGGACCCCGTGGGAAGCAAGAGAGCTTGGGCCTGTTCGGCAGATCCTTTTAAAGCCTCTTCCATAATTCTCCCCCTGGAGAGCATGGCCTGCTGGGAGGTGTAGTTCATGAATAATTCACACAATGCTCCTCTCTAGGCTCAGAAATGTGACGCAGATACTCTGAGCCCAACACTAGAGGGATACAGAAACAGTCTGAAGAATTGAAGGACAAGTCAATGACAGTAGTAGTATGTAGTCGTAGTCTGCTACATACGGTAAGAGCGATCCCGTCTCATGTGCTGTATAGATGAACACTCTTTTGACAGGAGGTTAAGAGCACAACACAGCGCACCTACTCCTGGCTCTTTTCCTCTCTGCCTCTACTCTCTCTGCTACAGCCTCCAGGCTGCCATCTTCTTGTTTAGGTCCTGAGTGCGGGGGCAAGGAGGAAGCTCAGCAGTGGCCGGGCAGGAACATCATCCAAGGAACGCCTGGCCTGGGGGGGCAGAAATGAAATCTCTATGGGCAAAACCCTCCCCAGCACCTCCTAAATCCGGCCATGCGTGCCTCTCACCCAGCAGCTGAAAGCCGGTGGAAGGGAGAGGGGGAGAAACCAGCTTTCAGTTGCTGGGTGAGAGACACAAAGGGCATTGTTCTGTCATCCTTCATTCTCTGCTCCACCGACTCCCCTGATATCCGGGACCCCTATGTGCCCAGGCTCCTTACAGGAGGGACTGGTGGTCCCCCCTATCAGCAGCCCTACACCCACACTAACACACACACACGTACTCATACCTAGTGGTGGTGGGGCAGCCAGGGTGACACATTTTGTGAAGTCACAGACCAGCATTAAGCACCTTTGACAGGACATGGACCTGCTAAGAAGGAAGGCAGAGGTGTTATAAATCTCCAACAGTAGATTCCTCAAAAACTCCTCATGCAGAGTAAATACATATTCTGGATCTGTGGGTTCAAAACTCATTCTCCCAGCAATTTATTTTTTCAGATTCACCAGAAAATTTCTTTTTTAAACCACAATGCACTGCATGGCCTTGAAATGTGGCTTCCAGGCTTAGAAGGGCCAGTAAAGGGGGTTTTTAACCACTTAAGCCCCGCAAGATTTTACCCCCTTCCTGACCAGGGGGTATTTTGCGATTCGGCACTGCGTGATTTTAATGGACAATTGCGCGGTCGTGCGACGCTGTACCTAAACGAATTTGACGTCCTTTTTTTCCCACAAACAGAGCTTTCTTTTGGTGGTATTTGATCACCTGTGCGATTTTTTGATCACGCGCGATAAACAAAAAAAGAGCGTCAATTTTGCAAAAATAACAATATTTTTCACATTTTTTTATATGAAATTCCCCAAAAAAAAAAAGTAAAAATCAAAATTTTTTAAAATTTTCGGCCAATTTGTTTTATGCTACATATGTTTGGTAAAAAAAATCGCAAAAAGCGTATTTTGATTGGTTTGCGCAAAAGTTATCGCGTTTATTAACAAAGGGAAAGATTTTTGTCATTTTTGTTGTTTTTTTTTTAACGCGTAATGGCGGCGATCTGCAATTTTTTTTGCGGTACTGCGACATTGGGGCGGACAGATCAGACCCTTGACTGACATTTGTGACACTTTTGGGGTTACCAGTGACATTTCTACAGTAATCAGTGCTATACATATGCACTGTTACTGTAAAAATACACTGGTTGTGAAGGGGTTAACTTTATTTGGGAGGGAGGGGCTGTGTGTATCCCTAGGGGCGTGCTTTCTACTGTGATTGGCTGTGGCTTGAGCTGTAAGGACACTGATCAACGGATCTACATACTAGATCCGTTTGATCAGTGTCTTTACAGCCAGGAGAATGACAGGTGGCTTGTTTACACAAGCTGCCTGACATTCTCCCTCTCCCCCGCCGATCGCCGAGTGACCGGCGGACATCGGGTCCGCTGGTCACACGCACGGGGGGGTCCGTGACCACGCGGGAGCGCGCCTCCGGGGGCGCGCGCTCGCTCCCTAGACCCTCACAAGCTAGTGACGTAGCCCTACGTCACTTTGCCTGTGAGGGGCTGACTGCCGACGTAGATCGGCGTTAGGCAGTCGGCAAGTGGTTAAATAAGGCAGCCCACCTCACTAAAAAAGGACAAAGCAGCCATAGTATCAGTGAACTTGAAGCAATTTAGGAAAACCGGTGTAGCACCCTCCTAGGTAGGTGCTAGAAAAGAGAGTATAGTTTTTGGGTCTTTCTGCTTACCAGAGAGATTGCCAGGTAAATTTATATTGCTCTCTGCCTACCAGAGAGCAGGATCCATTGGTAGGGTCTGCGCATGGTGCTCAGGTACAGCTCAGCTTGTCTGAATGTTTCACACTGGTCCAATAGGGAGGCATATTGGACAGTGGGAGGAAACCTGACAAGTGAGGGCAGAGGCATTGTTACAGCCCTGGTGATTGGCAGAGGAAAGAGCCTTGGTGCATGCTGGATGACTGTATAAATACCAAGGGCACATGTGCTCCGGGTCTTCGGCTGGAGAGCAGGGTCCCGGGAGGTAGGGGGCGGATGCCCATCCTCTGTAGAAGCTGCCATGCGGCCTCAGGTGGTCCACCTGAGGGCCTGAAAGTCAGATAGGAGCTGAACCCAGAGGTCCTGCAAAGCTGACTGGAAGGGAGACACTGGAAAGGATCTGATTCTGCCTAATGTGATTACAGATCTGTGTCATGGGGCCGGTCATGTGAGGGCCATCCCTTCAGAGGAAGAGTCAGTGGACCGGTGTCAGTAAAGGGGATGCTGGAGAGTGTCCTGAAGATAAAGTAGTTGCATCAAGTCTGCTGCTAAAGAGAGCAAGAGCACTTAATTCTTTCATACAAGTGGCAGTATGGTTAAAGCAGTGTGAGTGCTTCCACAAGTGACCTGGTGAGGCCAAGTGAGAATTGTCCTTATCTACTGTGAATAGTTCAAGTTGGAGTATCCCACTATTCCCTTCTCCCATCCAAATTCCACAATAAATACAAATCCAAACACCCTGGACTGGTTATTAAGTAACAAGCAAATGGGAGTAAGGATGGATAAATGGAAAATCCCCTAGTGACTGTCTGCAGATAATCAGAGGGAGACCCAAGAAGTCATCACACAGCAAGCCCTACGGGGACAGTGCTACACAGGGAAAGTTGGTAGTTAGGGTCACATAGGAAATTGGAATTCAATTCATTTGGGAAATTTTATGGGTGAATAAGGTGAAGCATTCACTTGTTGCTGGCCATCTGTTTTTTAAGCTGTATTTTGTTTGCAGCACACTACTGTATTATTTGAACGAAAAAAAAAAAAAACGAAGTGCAAGAACAGTTCACTAAAATACTTCACAATATATCTAACACACCCCTTATCTCCATAGATACAATAAAGGTTAGGCATACACCAGTTAGGCCCATTATCCCTGAAAAAAACCTGCTGTAAATTCTGCAGTATCTTAACCACTGGACCACTTCTTGACCAGTCCATTTTTTGCTAAACAGCTCTGCATTACGGTACTTTAATTTCGCGGTCATGCAACACTGTACCCAAAAAAATGTATGTCCTGTTTTTCCCCACAAATAGAGCTTTCTTTTGGTGGTATTTGATCACCTCTGCGGTTTTTATTTTTGTGCTATGGACTAAAAAGAGTGACAATTTTGGAAAAAAAAAAAAAAAAAAGAAAACAATATTTTTTGCTTTCTGCTATAAAACATATCCAATAGAAAAAATGTAAAAAAATCTAATATCTCTTTAATAATGTAGACCTATATGTATTCTTCTACATATTTTTAGTAAGAAAAAAATCACAATAACTGTATATTGATTGGTTTGCGCAAAAGGTATAGCGTGTACAAACTATGGGATATATTTATGGAATTTTTTATTATTATTTATTTATTTTTTTTACTAGTAATCACGGCAATCAGCGACTCATAGTGGGACCGCGACATTGCAGCAGACAAAATGGACACCTTACTGACACTTTTTTGGGGATCAGTGACATTATTACAGTGATTCTAACGAAGTGCTAAAAATATGCTCTTTCACTGTACTAATGACGCTGGCCGGGAAGAGGTTAACATCAGGGGCATTCAAAGGGTTAAATGTGTCCCTAGCTGGTGATTCAGTGTATTTGGGGAGGTGCTTTTACTAGTGGAAAGCATGGACCGGTGTTTCTGCTTTGCAGGAACACAGGATCCATCATCCATGCCTTTCTTACTGACAGAACTGCAGTCTGCCTTTTTTACATAGACTGCCGTTTTGCCTGTTTACCGAACAATCAGCGGGTGCCAGCAGACATCGGGTCTACGGGACCTGCTGATCAGCTCCCACTGTATAAAATCACAGCAGGAGTGAACCGCCGGCTCACCCGATACCCGGAAATGCAAAATCCCAGCCTGTGCTCTTTGTCTCTAGTAGATTTGGGCCTAGCCTGGCTACTTAAAATTGTCACACTGCTGGCAAATTTTACACTACTGAATTATCTGCGGTCTCTTAATTCCTGTACGTAGTAAAACATCTCCTTGTACTCTTTGTCTCTAGTGCATTTTGGCCTAGCATTTTGGCCTATTATCCTGGATTAAAACTTTAGAAATGTCCTGCTACTAGGCCAGTTTACATTTCTGTATCTTCTGTGGTATCCTAATTCTTGCAGTAAAACCCCAGTCTGTGCTCTTTCTCTGGTAAATTTGGGTCTAGCCGTGCGCTTTAAAATGTTCTCAATGGAAGAGCCCAGGAAGGTGGCCGGAGGTGGGTGGTTCAACCGCCTTCCGCCATATGTAAAAGTGATCCAGTGTCTCCTTGGCCACTGGATCATTTTTACATTATTCAGCATCGCCGGCTAAAAAAAAAAAAGATACCAGGGTCATGACTGCAGCTGCAGCCATGGCCCCAGTATAGCCAGTGCACGGGTACATCACAAGGACAGCAAATCGTTACTCTGGTTTTTTGCCACCCTGCCTTCTTTCCCCCCTCATCAACATGCTAATTACATTTTTAAATAAAACTTTTCAGTTTTCATTGCATATCTTATTTTAGACAGAGTCACCCCATCACCAGGTCTCTGTGCTTCTCTGTACAATGTGGGCAGATCATAGCTAGTGGGGGGAGCCGGCAGGGTGCAGTACAAAACTTCCTGAAAACATCCCAGCACCCTGTCTCAGTACTACTTTCAAGAACTATCATCCCCGATGGAAGCAGTGGGCTGGCTCTTGGGATGAGTTATTCAAATATCAAAGGATCTGAAGGAATGGTAGGCTGCTTTTGCATGCACATAACCTTAGGTAATGTCCTCATGGGATACTGAGCCTCCATAATTAAAAGTTGAAATTAAAAATAATAGTTAAAATTTAAAAATAAAAACTGAAATCCAATTAATGAAAGGGGAAGACCAGGGAAAGTCTGTAGGGCAGGTGAGTGGCCTCCATGTTTCCCAATAACTCGTTGGGCGCCAAGTGCGGGTCACATTGAAGGCCTACCCTGGGGTGGTTTTTTTGGGCTACGCCAGGCAATGTACGTTTTCGCTTGTCCTAGAACAGGGTTAACACCTCGCCCGAAGGCGTGCTCACCAATTCCCGGGTCCAAACAAGGGCCACGATCATGTGAAAAGTCGAACATTAGGCAGTCCCCCAACTCAGAGATGAGCCACTTGTGTGAAGTGTTGTATGTGGAGTTCCTCCAGAAGATGTTGTCCCTTGTCCTACCCACTTGTACAGGTGTATGTGTTGCATTAGGAGGGACATGTAGAGCCTATGCCCACTCTACCAGTCAGTGCACATTTGTTACCTCACCCCCCGTAACAGAATGGGGTCCCGCTGAGGACACAGCGTGGACCTCATACGTGCTCTCGCTTACCTCTTCTCTTTCTGTACCAAGTGACAAGGTATAGATCTCTGTAACGCTAATCTGCTCCCGGGGTTGAATGGAAGCAGACAGCTAGGAAGGGAGCTGTCCCCCTCACGGACACTGAACCCCCTCACTACCGTAGAACCTGTCACCTAACCAGGTACCACGCCAAGGACTGGTTGCTGTTTCCCTCTGTGGTTACTCAGGACAACATCTCCTCTCAGATGCAAAGACCAACCTTGCCTTGCAGTGATGTTTCACAGACCTCAGTGCTTTTTCAGACCCTGGTTCCTTAGAGAAACACCAGGATCCCATATGCATCCCTTGAGTAACTTCAGACCAGGCCTCAAGCAGTAGTGACAACTTTATTAAACCTTTAACAGAACATGTACAATATGCAGTAACATCCTTTCTCTAACTAACCTAATTGTGGCTGCCCAAGTACCTGCATAGGTGTAGCATCTGTGGTGCCAAGCTGGAGACAACTCAAGCAAAGAAATCCATGTCTTTGGGAGCATCCCAATGGTTTGGCATTCCAAGCTGGCCAGAAAGCTTCTTAAGGCATAGCTTTGAGTTCCCATGTGTGCATCCGGGTCTGCGATAGCCAACCCCCCCCCCCCCCCCATGGATGCAGGCCTCTTCCCTTTAAATTACAGAGGAGGGAGGCTGGACCAAAGAGAAGAAAGCCCCGGAACACACAAGAAAAGGCAGCACAAGCATTACCCCTTCCCTCCAAACCTGGGCAATACAGACAGTAGGCAACCTGCCTACCAGTCAGTCTGCAGAGGAACGCGTGAGATAATGCTGCATGTCCTCCAACCAGGAAATGAGGCTGGCTCTATCTGACTTGCTTCTGCTTCTAATGCACATTGTGAGAAGCAAGAGAGGAGAATGTACAACTGTGCATGCTGAAAATAAGGCTGAAGTTCAACATTATGGGTTACTTTGACATTACTGTTACGAGTTAGGTGCAAGTCAGTTTGGTGTCATTCCATGTTTTTGGTCTTATAATGCTTTAGAAGAACTTTGCATCTTCCTGCAGACAACCCTTTGCCACCAGTCTGCTCTCCAACCTCTATTTATTTGCTGTATGCAGGGGCAGACTGGCAACTTTCGGCCCAGGGGGCAAGTACAAACCAGAGGCCCATGGTTCAGTGACTCGGCCTCCCTCCCACTCTCCCACTTCCCGTCCCCCTCCTGACCCCCATTCCAAGCTGAAGCCCTGCTCCAGATACTCTCTACTTACCGGATGAATCCAGGTTCCCGACCTGGCCAGCAGGGGGTGGTTGGGGGGAGCTGAGACAGCTTGTGGGGGGGGGGAAAGTTTCCAGTTCGGCATGGAACTTGCCTCAGTTTGGTGTCATTCCATGTTTTTGGTCTTATAATGCTTTAGAAGAACTTTGCGTCTTCCTGCAGACAACCCTTTGCCACCAGTCTGCTCTCCAACCTCTATTTATTTGCTGTATGCAGACTGACAACTTTCGGCCCAGGGGGCAAGTACAAACCAGAGGCCCATGGTTCAGTGACTCGGCCTCCCTCCCACTCTCCCACTTCCCGTCCCCCTCCTGACCCCCATTCCAAGCTGAAGCCCTGCTCCAGATACTCTCTACTTACCGGATGAATCCAGGTTCCCGACCTGGCCAGCAGGGGGTGGTTGGGGGAGCTGGGACAGCTCGTCAGGGGGGAAAAGTCTCCAGTGAGGCATGGAACCTGCCTCTGCTCAGACACAGTTTGCACCAGTCATGCTGGGGGGGGGGGGGGGGGGGACACGCTCTGTCCTTGTCTTCAACCAGCCCTCAGTAGGTTAGTGACAGGGAATTTTTACTTCTCTTCACCAGGAATCCTTTAGGCATGTCTGTGGCAGAAGCCATTTATTTATGGGGCATCAGAGAGGCCCAGGGGGCAATTGCCCCCCTGCCCCCTGGCCCAGTCCTCCCCTGGCTGTATGTTTACCAAAGTCCTGTTTTTGTTATATTACCCCTTCACCATCTGAATTGTCTGTGCTGCTCTGGTTATCTGGGTGCGGAATGATCGTACTGCTGACCACGTGACCCATCAGATGCTGCCCATACCAAAATGAGCGGAGCAGATAGATGTTTTCCTAGAAAGAAGATGGAATGATTGAAGTTCGCCCATCAGAACTGTACGAAGTGCTGCCTAGTAACAGAGGTCAGGGGTTGGGCGGTTGAGAAGTGGGAATGTGCTGGGTGACACAAGACATGTTGGCAAGGCCCGGCACTGAGTCACCATGCAGACATGTGAATCCGAGGTACTAGGAGAATGCACAGGAAGGTGACGGGCGAGCAGGACACAGCTGACACTGCAGAAGGTGTCGATCTTGTCAGGGCTCCAAGAAGATAGAAGATAGAAACACAGAGGAGGAATACGGATACGATAAATCCAGGGTTAAATCCAATGTCAATTTAATTATATCATCATCTGATCTAAAACAGAACAGCGTGACCCTTACCCAGATCTGATTACACTACCTTGTGCACTGCTGAATAGTTGAAACAAGGTGCTTACAGACGATCCATCAGACCTTCCTGCATAGCTGTTGATAAGAGATTAAGTGATTGATTTGGGAAACTTAAATCAATTCCTGTTCTCAGGGCTTTCTCTCTCAGTGAATAGATTCAGGTACTCCCTTCTTCTGAGTCACCTCTTCTCTTTGCCCCCTACCCACCCAAGAGCCTCATTCCTTGCTTCCACCCCTACTCACCTCTTTTAGAGAATACAGAACCAAGTACCATTTTGTGTAGCTAAGTCATTTGTATGGAATGTGTTAAAGCGGTTGTATCCCCCACAGGGCCGGCCTTAGGTGTTCAGGCGCCCTGTGCGAGCTAATCCTGTGGCGCCCCCCGCGCGCATTTTTTTTTCACCTTTTTTGCACTTTATTTGACTTTTTTATGATCACTAATAACTTAGCCCCCCTTACATCAGAGACCCCCTCACACAGAGCCCCCTTTACATCAAAGACCCCCACACAAAGCCCCCCTTAATTTAGAGCCCCCCTACATCAGAGAGCCCCCCATCACATCAGAGACCCACCTCACATCAGAGACCCCCCACACAGAGCCCCCCTCACATCAGAGCCCCCCCACACAGAGCCCCCCCCCCCACACAGAGAACCCCCATACAAAGCCCCCCTCACATCAGAGACCCCCCCACATCAGAGACCCCACACAAAGCCCCCCTAAGATCAGAGACCCCCTACACACACACAAAGCCCCCCTCACATCAGAGACCCCCCACACAAAGCCCCCCTCACATCAGAGACCCCACACACAGAGCCCCCTTACATCAGAGACCCGCCACACAAAGCCCCCCTCACAAAGCACTCCTTACATCAGAGACCCCTCCCACACAAAGCCCCCCTCACATCAGAGACCCCCACACACAGAGCCCTCTTACATCAGAGACCCCCCACACAAAGCCCCCCTTACATCAGAGACCCCCCACACAGAGCCCCCCTCACATCAGAGACCCCACACAAAGCCCCCCCTAAGATCAGAGACCCCCTGCGCACACACAAAGCCCCCCTCACATCAGAGGCCCCACACACAGAGCCCCCCTCACATCAGAGACCCCCCACACAAAGCCCCCCTCACATCAGAGACCCCCCACACAAAGCCCCCCTCACATCAGAGACCCCCCACACAAAGCCCCCCTAACATCAGAGACCCCCCACACAAAGCCCCCCTAACATCATAGACACCCCCACACAAAGCCCCCCTAACATCAGAGACCCCACACACACACACAAAGCCCCCCTTACATCACAGACCCCCTACACACACACACACACAAAGCCCCCCTTATATCAGAGCCCCCCCACACACAGAGCCCCCCACATCAGAGAGCCCCCCTTACATCACAGACCCCCCATACATAGCCCCCTTACATCAGATCAGCCCCCCACATCAGAGAGCCCCCCTTACATAACAGACCCCCCACACAAAGCACCCCTCACACAGAGAACCCCCACACAGAGCCCCCCTCACATTTTTTGAAGGAATTAGATCTCACTTACCTTACGCTGACTGCAGCTTTTTTTTTTCTTCAAACTTCCCGCCCACACATTCCCGGGGAGTGTGGGCGGGCGGGAGGAGGAGGAGGAGAAGGGGCGGGGCGAGGAGGAGCTGACGATCTCTCCTCCCTGCAGGGATGCCAGAGGAGAGATCGTCAGCTCCTCCTCGCCCCGCCCCTTCTCCTCCCGCCCCGCCCACACTGTCAGCGTGGATCGGAGGCTGAGCTGTGTGTGATACACAGCTCGCCTCACTGCAGCAGTAGGTGACCGAGGCACAGCCACACGGCGGGAGGTAAGCGGCGGCTGCGGCCTGTGTTAACCCTGTCCAGGCCGCGGTCGCCGCTTACCTCCCGCTGTGCGGGCTGAATCGCCTGATCCTCTGCGAGCTGTGATGGCCGCACGGCGCCCTTGTTGCCCATGGCGCCCTGTGCGGCCGCACAGCTCGCACACCCCAAAGGCCGGCCCTGATCCCCCAAAAAACCCAAAAACAAACAAACCCTGCAGGACAATGGGATAATGTGCTAGTATGCATCGCCTGAAAATGAAGCCCCGACACGGACCCCCGGACACCGCTGAGGGAGCAGACATGTTCCCTCGGTGTCTCTTCTGGGTTTGGCAGGTCTGGTGCTGTGAGTGGCCGGAGCCACGATGACGTCACCCCCGCGCGCGCAAGGAGCCAGCAAGGAGCTCTGAAGGTCTGACAAGATACACCAGACCTTCAGAGCGCATGCGCCGCTGATGTCAGCGGCTGCATGCAGGGTGAATATCTCATAAACCGTGCAGGTTTAGGAGATATTAATTTTACCTACAGGTAAGCCTTATTATAGGCCGCATTATAGGCTTACCTGTAGGTAAAAGTTAAAAAGCGTAGTATACTACCGCTTTAATGATAACAAGAAGAGCAGTAAAATAGATTCCTTGCAGCCAGCAACAATAGACCCCCCCAGCAACAATAGATCATCCTAGCAATAATACGTAGATCCCCGTAAGCAAAAATTTATCCATCCAGCAACAATAGTCCTCCCTGGACCAATATACCCACCAGGATCAACAAATCTCCCAGAAGCCAGCATCAACAGAACCTCCAGCAGCCAGCAATGGTAGATCCCCCCAGATGTAAACATCCCTTGTGACAGTAATAGGCAGTGACAGGTACTCTTTATGGAGGGATCGGGTGTCTAAAAGACTCCAGACCCCTCCTCTGCACTTTAAAGTATTCAAAACACCAAGATCGGCATTTTTGAATACTTTGGATTTTTCAAAATCGGTGCGTTTGTTAAGCCTGTATTCTGTTTGGAGGTGTCATTCATGGAACATGTGATGTCTGTGCGATGCGATTTGAGCCAAATGTTTTTTATGGCTCAAATTGCATCACGTTTGCACCAAAATGTTGTAGGACCCTTTTTTTCTCCACACCTAATCGTGAACACCCGTGCGATAATATTCTGGCAAGCGCACTGCATTTTGCAATCTGTTTTCGGGGTATCATTCATGGAACATGAAGCCCCCGTTGACATTGTGCCGATTTGGCATGCGATTTGTCATGTTGAATCGCATGTCAAATCGGAGCCTAATGCCGGCAACGGCACCGGTTCACACTGAGGGCGGGTTTGAAATCATTCAGTTGAACGCACACAAATTCAAACTCGCATGTCAGTGCGACTTCGGGGGTGATTTGACAGAACTCTGTACGGGTTCATGCACAGATGTCTATTGAAATCGCCCTGAAGTCGCCAAAAGTAGTGCGGAAACTACTTTTGGGAATCGGTGCGGTACCGCAAAGTTAGAGTTGGAAAAAGGTTCCCCTGAGGGTGGGACTTTAGCGGCAATCACACTTCCAAAAAGGAGTAAAATCAATAGTTTATTTATAACAAGATAAAATAGATCAAGCGATCAAACAATATACAATTAAACATTGTTTACAAACGTGAAATGCATGGATGTGAAACCATGTGTAAACCGTGTATGTTACATATACTGTAGAGTATATGTTTGAGAAAGATGAGCAAATCCTCCAACCCGACGCGTTTCAGGCAAGTGTGCCTTTCTTCAGGGGTATACAGATGGATTTGGTTTCCTAGACAGTACAGTAAATAGTATCATATAAGCAGAGATGTATAGTAACTAAGTAGAACTACTTCACTACTGTACTTAAGTACGGAAAGGCGGTATCTGTACTTTCCTAGAGTAGAATTTTTTTCTCCTACTTCCACTTTTACTTCACTACATTTTTTCAATGATTTCAATACTTCTACTCCGATATTTTTTTTTTGTGCTGCATAGTTACTCGTTACAATTATAAAAATTACCACTGCCAGAACAGTAGATGGCAGGTTTCATGAAGCTCAAAACATGTGTATTATCAGCGCATACGAAAATAAATTCTACTGTATGTATAAATAAAAGCTGCATTTGTAATAATAAAAAACAATATGATGTTCAAACTTTTGACTTCTTTCTTTAATAACTACATAACACAGTACTTGTACTTTTACTTTCAGTACTTGAGTAGCAATTTTTTTTTTCAAAACTACTGGTACTTTTACTTTCAGTACTTGAGTAGCAAAATTTAAAAAAAAAAAACTACTTGCAATACTTAAGTACAAAAAATGTTGAATACTTTAGTACTTCTACTCAAGTCACTTTTTGATCGAGCACTTCCACTTCTACTCAAGTCACTTTTTGATCGAGCACTTGTACTTTTACTCAAGTATAGGTTTCGAGTACTTTATACAACTCTGCCTATTAGTTACTGGGTTATATAACATCATGTAACATTGATCACGTAGGATCAATGTTACAAAGTCAGAGTTGCACCAATTCGGACAGTGACGTTGCCGGCAATAGGCTCTGATTTGGCATGCGATTTGATATGTCAAATCTGCCCGATGTGAATGGGGTCTTAATGTTCCATGAACGACACCACGAAACAGATTGCAAAATGCAGTGAGTATGAAAGAATCACATCGCATGGGTGTTAAGAAGCATTGCATTGTGGGAAAGTGGGAGTTGATAAAATAGCAGCGAGGTGATTTTTTTAGCTAAAAATGCCAAAAAACGCTGAAAAAAGC
The DNA here is from genome assembly GCF_965119305.1 of Pelophylax lessonae. Taxonomy (NCBI): domain Eukaryota; kingdom Metazoa; phylum Chordata; class Amphibia; order Anura; family Ranidae; genus Pelophylax; species Pelophylax lessonae. The sequence continues at coordinate 851,967,122 of NC_138768.1, forward strand.
CAATGCAAAAAAGCTGAAAAACGCTGAAAAACTCACTACAAGGATACTAGGGTTTTTATAACGTCCAGTGTGCATGAGGCCTAAAGGTTGACGGAAAGCTACAAAAATGCTAAGCCACCCTGGTCTATAGTTCTCAAAGGTTCCGAAGGAGACCCAACACTGTGGTCATACGATGAGTGCCCTTCGGTGCCCGGAATGCCCTGGCGCTTTGAAGAGATTGTCATTTTTGGAAAATATTCATCATGAGATCTGGTGTCACACCGAGACGCCGCCGTCTGTTTATCATGAAGATGAAATGACAAATATATACTGAACCAGAAAACAAATATCAATCAGCGCAATCTAAAAACATTTTATAATATTTGATGCGATTATTGATTATTTATTAGCACCTTTTGCAGTTTTTTTCTGGCGCAGCACTATTTGTTATTTATATACTGAACCCCTTCATAACTTCATTCATTTTGGTTCTCAGTGGGCAGGTACCGTCTTTTTTTCCTAGACTGGGTGGGGAAACATCTACTTTCTCCATCAAAATGGAAGCCGCTGTCTTATCTCTTACAGGGAAATGCCAAATACAGGATTAGGATGGACAAAAACAATATTACAAACCTAAACTATTGTACATCACTCTGCCCTGTCCACCATGTATACCTTAAAAAGGTTTACCCCCCCCCCCCCTTCATGACCAGGCCATTTTTTGCGATTCAGCACTGCGTTACTTTAACTGACAATTGCGCAGTCGTGCGACGCTGTACCCAAATAAAATTGGCGACCTTTTTCCCCCCACAAATAGAGTTTCTTTTGGTGGTATTTGATCATCTCTACGATTTTTTGATTTTGCACTATATACAAAAAAAACAACAATTTTGAAAAAAAAAAAAAAAAAAACAATATTTTTTACTTTCTGCTATAAAACATTCCCAATAAAAACATTTAAAAAATCAAATTTCTCACCTTTTCTAAATACTTTTTTCGCTATTTATATTTTTATTTACTGGATGCCACCTTGATAGATTTATTTATATATTTATTGGATACTGTAGCACTTTGTCACTTTGATATATTTATTTATTTATCGAATATTGCAGCTGTATGTCAATTTGATAGATTTATTTATTTAATACTTCAGATAAACGCAAAACACATCTAATAAAAAATGTAAAAAAAAAATCTAATTTCTTCATCAATTTAGGACAATATGTATTCTGCTACAAAAAAAAAAAATAATAATCCCAATTAGCGTATACTGATTGGTTTGCGCAAATTTTATCGCGTCTGCAAACTATGGGATATTTTTATGGAATTTTTATATATTTTTTAAGTAGTAATTGAGGCGATAAGCGATTTTTAACGGAACTGCGACATTGTGGCGGACAAATCAGACACTAATGCTGGCCATACACTAGCCGAAAATGATCGTTCATTTGGTCCCTTTGTTCGTTTTTCGTCCAGTTAATCGGTTTTAACTTTTCAGAGCCAAAAAAATCGAAGGAACAGTTTGGAAAATTCTGCCGAACGAACGATAAATTGAAAGGTTAATGTGTTTCTCGCCTGAACTGTTTGCACTCGGTATATGTGACAAACTGAAGGAAAAACTGATTCATTTATGTCCATTGAACGATTTATCGTTTTAAAGTTGGTCATTACATGATGGCACGATCGTCTGCTCTCAGGACCGATTTTTCGTTTTTCGAAAATGAGTTGGAACGATTTTTCGGCTAGTGTATGGCCAGCTTAACAAAAAGGCATATACTGTATGTTATCCAACAGAATAGAAAACCAATGGTCATAGCAACCAGATATGGAAGGCTTGGTAAATACCCAGGTAACTGTCCACATAAGTCTATATCATACCTTGGGGAGAAGAGAGGGAGGGGGAGGAAAGGGGGGGGGGTAGGGGATGGCAGTTGGGAAGGATATAGCGGGTAGTGTCGGATTTTCTTGAGTCAAGAAGTATTATGCGGGTTTTAGGAGGGTGGATGTGTTGAGGTTGAGCTCTTATGAGAGAGAAGGTCTAAGCCAGAGTAATGGGGTTGGGAGTATCACCGATATCTGTTCCCTTTTTTTTTTTTTAACTCCACTTTCCCTCATTCTCTTTTCCCATGGGTCAAGCTCCTATTGGTTTTTTAACCACTTGCCTACTGGCCACTTTCACCCCCTTCCTGCCCAGGCCAATTTTCAGCTTTCAGCGATGTCACATTTTGAAAGACAATTGCGTGGTCATGCTACACTGTACCCAAATGAAATTTTTATCATTTTTTCCACACAAATAGAGCTTTCTTTTGGTGGTATTTAATCACCACTGGGTTTTTTTATTTTTTACCGAAAATATTTTTGTCAGTAAATTTTGTAAATAAGTAATTTTTCTCCTTCACTGATATAGGCTGCACTGATGAGTTGGCACTTATGGGCACCGATGAGGCGGCACTGAAGGGCACTAATTAGGTGGCACTGATGAGGAGGAGCTAATATGCCGCACTGATGGGCACTGATAGATGGCACTGATATGCGGCACTGATGAGCACTGATTGGCGACACTGGTGGGCACTGTTAGGTGGCACTGATGGATACTGATGGGCAGCACTGATGGGCGGCACAGATGACCAGGCACTGACGGGCACTGACTTGCATTACTAATGGCCACTGATTGTGGTTACTGATGGGCACTGATTGTGGTTACTGATGGGAACTGATTGGTGTCACTGATGGGCATTGATTGGTGTCACTGATGTGCCCTGATTGGTGTCACTGATGGGCACTGCTGGGACTTTACTGTAAGCAAAGCACTGATGATGAGTGCCCTGATTATCTGTCCTGGTCACCCCTTTGAGGAGGAGCCGCTGTTCCGTTCTCCTTGCCACGCACTCTGACAGTCTGAGGTGAGGAGCGCCTATAAACAGCACTTCCCCATTTACATGTGACCAGCTGTGATTGGACACAGCCGATCACATGGGTAAAGAGCAGCGTCTTTGGCTCTTTACCAAGATCCTAGGAACACGCAGGCGCGCGAGAGCGGCCGTTCTGGGGCACCGTCATATGATGTCATCCCAGAACGAGAGCCGCACTGCTCTGCCGTCATTTGACGGTGGGCAGGAGGGAAGTGGTTTATGTTGGAATCCTTCAGTATTCTGGCAAATTCGGCTGAATCTTTTAAATTTAGCCAGCAGGCCTATATTTTACAGAAAGAGGCAGGGGACCACTCTAGCCTGATGGATTAAGTCCTCCATTTCCGCAATTTTCTTAATGCGCTGAAGTCATTCAGCGGTGGTGGGTGGAGTTTTTTCCTGTCAGTGGAGGACCAGAGACATTTTATAAGCTGACTGAGGTATGGAAGTGTGGTGCAAGAGAAATTGAGCAGGTGTGTAGTCCAGGGGGTAGGTTGTGATGCTAGATACGAGGCGGTGGACCTCTTTCCAGAAGGGTTGTATTGCTGGACAGTCCCACCAGACATGGAGTAGTGTACCGATTTCCGTGTTGCAACACCAACAAAGAGATGGAACATCAGGGTACAATTTGTGAATTTTATCTGGGGTTCTGTATCATCTAGAGTAGAGTTTGAACCCATTTTCTCGAGTGGAGACATATGTCGAGCTTTTGTAGATATGTGCGTATACACGCTCCCAGTTCTCTGCCACAAGATCCAAGGCGAGATCTCCTTTCCACTGTTGACTGACCTTCTCATAAGTGCATATAAGTCCAATATCAAATGTCTTTGGGGTTCATCTCTAGAGCACAGTGCTTGGAAAGGTGCGCAGTCTCTGCTCCATGTGGAACGGGGTCCGGAGCTGGTCAAGAAGTATGTGATTTGTAGGTAAGTAAAGAAAGGGATCGGGCGACCTGAGAGTCAGAAGGATAAAGCGTTATGTGTCAACATTGTGCCCTTTTTAAAGAAATTTTCAGCTCTGATGGGTATGTCAGAATCAGGGTTGTCAAGAAATGATTCTGAGAGACCCGGGGGAAACTCCGGTTTTGTTTGATTGGGGTTAAAGGACCTGGGGAGGACAAGAGGTTAAGTTTCCTACATGTTGCCTGGAAGACCTGGAGTGTGGAAGCTATTAAAGGATGCTTAGTACGTTTTTTTTCCGGAATCAGGTTAGTTCTAATCCATGGGAGGTTATGTATTGGGATCTGAGAAAACAAATCCTCAAGTTTCCCTCATGCCTTTGATTTAGAATGAACCTGACAATCTATCACCCTGGCAGAGTAGCGTGCCCAATATTATTTGTGTATGTCTGGAGTGAATCCCCATTGTTAATTGAGTCACCTATTGTTTCTGTCTGTCTGCTAGTATTGTGTCCACTTCACCTTGTTACCAGACGTTTGTGGGATGGTTATGTGCTTATGTTAGCTGTTCATTAGATGTACTGATGATATTACTGTTTTCAGTTTGCATTGTTTAGGATAATGTGATCAAGCTCTCACCTGATTTTGTGTGGTATGTATTGTGTATCTTGGTGGAGGCACCCAGGCTGGGTCACACTGCTAATGCATCTCCTAATAACACTCCCCTCCCCTAGACTGACAATGGTGCTGCCCAAATATGCCTAGTGCTCATAGTTGTTTCTGTATAATCCAGGAGGTGTGTTACTGACCAGGTCACCAGGTGAAAACAGAGGGGAAAAAAGCCTTAAAAAAGATAACAAATATATCCACCACATCCAATGATTGGTAAGCTGCAAAATATTAAAGTTTGGGGTTTAATACCTGTGACGGGAGTCACTTTGGGCGGGGGGGGCTTGTGGAACACAGATTACCTTGGAGAAGTCGGGAAACTCCTTGTCCAGCTTCCCCGGCCCCTCCTATGTGTAAGTCACCCTGTATCTATTAGGGGCACAGGGTGACCAAGAACCCCAGCTGGGTCTGCACTAATCAGACTCGCTGTACAACCACACCGGACTCAGCATTTCATTTTACCCCTGTTATCCTGGGTTCTATATGTGTGGTTTGTGTTGAAAAAAATGAAGGGGTTCTTTCACTTGGGACAATAATATTTCTGAACAATGTCACTCAAGAAATATATGAAGATCAACAATTTCACTTTTCAGATTGGTAGATAGTTTGAGGTGGGGTGGGGTTTGTTATTGTTAAGTGCCTGTATCCCATTGTTCTGTTGTTTCTGTCTGCCTTGGGATCAACCTACTATGGGATGAATGTGTGTATGTGGATTCGCTGCTAGAGGGGAGGGGGGATTTCTCCAGCAGCCCCTCCTAAAGACTGTCTACTGTTGGAAAGTTGAATATACCTGTGTGTCATGCTACTGAATGTAGTTTACCCCGGCCTGTGTCATTAAGCAAAGAGCTGGGGATTGTCCCCTTAGTGTATATCTCTTTGTGCCCCTGTTTGAATAAACAGTCTTATGCTTCTTACCACCCTACACTGATGTCTCGACAAGTGACTGGGTGGGCTAAGAGATCTTGGATCGTGCTGGTACCAGGCAAGGGAAGCTTATACGGCGGACTCTTCTTGAGTAAGGGGGTCCGTCACAATACCACTTTAATTGCTGTCAAGTACTGGCTTGCATACTAGAAGTTTATGTGTTACAAAGTGAGCAAAAGTGCTGATTTGCTACATTTTAGGAAATTCAACCACGGCTTATTTTTAGAAGCAATGTCTTGCCTTTCCTTGGGATCGGAGTTCTTCCATAATATTGGTCCGGTCCCCATAGCAGAGAGATGTGATGTGCGGTATAAGTCTGTCTAATCCCCAGAGACACATGCTGACTATTTTTATATTTTACTGCCTAGTCCTGTATAAGGTGCCAGATTTCTGCTAATGAGCTGAACCTGCCGGTGCAGAGAGGCCTCACCGTGACCGGCCTGAGATTGGCCCGTCCTGGAAATGGTGCAGATCGCAGATGGGTAATCAGCACAGGAGTCGCCTGATTTTTCTTGTGCTGGTCCTGCAATGTGACAACAAGGAGTTAGTGGCCCTCTGTAAACTGGGATGGGCTAGCACTGTTCCACAGTCAAAGGTATTTGTATCCCAGGAGGTACATTTGACAAGTATTGATAGCCAATTTTTTTTCTTTTTAGTTTTGGGATCCACGGTGAATCGCTTTTTTAGGATACCACAGGTGTAAACTAGCCCTAAAATTGCTTAAGGGCTGCATTCACACCTAAGTGCGATGTTTTGAGCATTTTTTCAGGCATTTTGTTGCTTGTTTGTATGTGCGTTTATTAGCATTTCTCAACAGCGTTTTTGAGCTTTGCTGTTTTTTTTTTTTGTATCAGCTAATAGAGAAAAATATCATCGGTTTCATCATTTGTTGCTATATTTTTTCAGCTTTTTCATCTATTTTTATTATTTTATTTATTATGATTTATTTATGATTTTTTTTTACATTTGTTTGTTAGAGGGTTAGAGGTTTTGCCCCTTCCACACGAGGCGGGCGCCGTTGGAGTCTGCCTGCTCAGAGGGGAGCGCACACGGACATCGCCCGCTCTCCTCTATAGGCGGCCCGCCTGTCCGTTTATACCCAACTGCCATCCGACCTGATTCTCCAGACAGATAGGGATCAGATCCCCAGCCGTCTATTTAGGGGACAGGACTGGATTGGATATCGGTGGGTGGCAATGGACACATGTCCGTTGACACCCGACACTCCATAAAGGAGACTGGAGGGTCCAATTGGGTCCGCCTGTCAGTTTTTCTGATTTTTCTGATTGGTCTGCTAGTGTGAAAGGGGCGTTAGAGTTGGGGGTTCAGGGTTAGGGGTTAATTAATTAAATTAATTTAATTTATTGAATTACTTATTATTAAATGTTTTTGTTAGGTTAGTAATTAGGATTAGAGTTAGGGGTTATTATTAGGGTTAAGGGTTAGGATTAGGGTTGGAGTTATTATTAGGGTTAAGGGTTAGGATTATGGCTTGGTTTATTATTAGGGTTAAGGGTTAGGATTAGGGTTGGGGTAATGTTAGGGTTGGGGGTTAGAATTAGAGTTAAGGGATTAATATTAGGTTTAGAGATAGAGTTAATAAAAAATTTAATAAATGAACCCCCTAACTCTAACCCTAATATTAACTCTTAACCCTAATCCTAATCCCTAACCCTAATCCTAACCCTTAACCCTAATATTAACCCCTAACTCTAATCCTAACCTAATCAAAAAATTGAATAATAATAAATAATTTTATAAATTATCCCCCAACTCTAATCCTAATAATAACTCCTAACCCTAATCCTAATCCCCAACCCTAACCCTAATATTAACCCTAATCCTAACCCTTAACCCTAATATTAACCCCTACCTCTAATCCTAACCTAACAAAAACATTTACTAATAATAAATAATTTAATAAATTAACCCCTAGCTCTAACCCTAATATTAACTCCTAACCCTAATATTAACCCTAATCCTAACCCTTAACCCTAATATTAACCCCTAACTCTAATCCTAACCTAACAAAAAATGTAATAATAATAAATAATTTAATAAATTAACCCCTAGCTCTAACCCTAATATTAACTCCTAACCCTAACCCAAATCCTTATCCCCAACCCTAACCCTAATATTAACCCTAATCCTAACCCTTAACCCTAATATTAAACCCTACCTCTAATCCTAATCTAACAAAAACATTTAATAATGATAAATAATTTAATAAATTAACCTCTAGCTCTAACCCTATTTTTAACTCCAAATCCTAATCGCCAACCCTAACCTTGACCCTAATATTAACCCTAATCCTATCCCTTAACCCTAATATTAACCCCTAACTCTGATCCTAACCTAACAAAAAATTGAATAATAACAAATAATTTAATAAATGAACCCCTAGCTCTAGCCCTAATTTTAACTCCCCAACCCTAACCTTAAACCTAATATTAACCCTAATCCTATTCCTTAACCCTAATATTAACCCCTAACTCTAATCCTAACCTAACGAAAAATGTAATAATAAATAATTTAATAAATTAACCCCTAGCTCTAACCCTAATATTAACTCCTAACCCTAATCCTAATCCCCAACCCTAACCCTAATATTAACCCTAATCCTAACCCTTAACCCTAATATTAAACCCTACCTCTAATCCTAATCTAACAAAAACATTTAATAATAATAAATAATTTAATAAATTAACCCCTAGCTCTAACCCTAATATTAACTCCTAACCCTAATATTAACCCTAATCCTAACCCTTAACTCTAATATTAGCCCCTAACTCTAATCCTAACCTAACAAAAAATTGAATAATAACAAATAATTTAATAAATTAACCCCTAGCTCTAACCCTAATATTAACTCCTAACCCTAATCCTAACCCCCAACCCTAACCCTAATATTAACCCTAATCCTAACACTTAACCCTAATATTAACCCCTACCTCTAATCCTAACCTAACAAAAACATTTAATAATAATAAGTAATTGAATAAATTATCCCCCTTGTGATAGCAATCACGTAAAATTAAAAGAAATAAAAAAAAAAAAAAATTAAATGGTAATTAAATGATAACAATGATATTAAAAAAAATTGCCAAATCCCCCCTTGCTGCGCACACCTGCGCAAATGCACGCCCAGGGAGCGTACACGTATGCAAACCGCGGTCGTACCACACGTGACATATCGCCGCCAACATCAGAGTGAGAACAATAATTCCAGCACAAACTCTCTTAGTTAACTCTAAATCGATGAACTGTAACGGCTTTTAAAGCACTACCTATGGTGATTTTTGGGCAACATCGTTTTTGGTGACCTTGCTGGCGCATGCAATTTTAAAACATGAAATGTTAGATATCTATTTACTTGATGCAACCTCAAATTTTATATTTTAACCAAAAATGGGTATTATATGGCGTGGTTTTGCACTAAAATTTTACTTTATTATATTTATTCCTGGAAAATTTGTGTTTATTAAACAGTTGCGCAAAGTTTACATGAAAAAAAAAAATTGAAAAATTGAAAAATATCGCCTTTTTATTCTACAGGGCCTCTGCTTTCATAAAATATAAAATATTCGGGGGGGGGGGGGTTTATGTAATTTTTATTGCTATAATATTAAGATGTTTACATGTATGTGATAAAGAAAAAAATAAATAAAATTGCTCTGGAGCCGAACTGGTTAAAAAAAGAAAACAAATGCAGCCGCCATCATATGTAATGATTGGTAAGCTGTAATAAAGGACATTTTTGGTTTGTGGGGTTTAATACCACTTTAATAACAAACACATGCCTAGCTTATTCTGCGTTGAGGAGTGTGTGCGGACAGCGGACGCTGGCGAGGTGGTGACAGACAGAAAGAAACATGATGTTTGTCATCTGAGCAGTACAGAACGCTCGGCGCGCCCCAATCAGCGCTCTGCTTCTCAATGAACTGTCAAGAGCAATAACACTTTTTAAAATAAGAATCTTAACTCTGAACCTAAAAATTTATCTGAGACTCTGCACAGAGGTGGCTGTTGAAATCCTAATTTATGCATCTAATTAGATACCAGAGGAAAAAGCCTGAGAATATTTGGAATTTTGTTCCATTCTCACAGAACAAATGTATCAGCATTCGCTGGACAAATAGCTATGCAAGCCCCTAAATATTTTCTTAAGAAAAAGGAAAAAAAAAAGCCTGTGGAACCCTTAAATAGTTTAATAATATTAACTTTACCAGTTGCAAAAAATGTGAAAAACAGAGTGGCTTGGGAAAATACCTCAATATGGCCACTAGATGGAGCTAAAGATCATACTGTATTTGTTTCCTGTGATCCTCAGCTCCATCTAATGGCCAGAATCCAGTATTTTCTACAGGTGGAATAACATTCCACCTGTAGAGGAAAAAGCCTGAGAACATTTGGATTTATCCCCATTCACACAGAACAAATGGATCAGCATTCTCTGGACATATAGCTATGCAAACCCCTAAATATTTCTTAAAAATAAACAAAAAAAAAAAAACCTGTGGACCACTTTTTAATAGTTTCTGAAGGCAAAAGGCGTTATAAATATTACCTCTACCAGTGACAAAAATTAAAAAACAGAATGGGTTGGGAAAATACCTAATTATGGCCACTAGATGGAGTTAAAGATCATATTTGTTTCCTGTGATCCTCAGCTCCAACTAATGGCCAGATTCCAGTATTTTCTTTTCTTTTCTTTTTTTTTTTTTTTTAATGTATAACATTCCACCTGTAGAAGAAAAAGCCTGAGAACATTTGAATTTTTCCCCATCCACACAGAACAAATGTATCAGCATTTCCTGGACATATAGCTATGCAAACGCCTAAATATTTATTTAAAAAAAAAAACCTGTGTACCCCTTTTTAATAGTTTATGAAGGCAGGAGGCATTATAAATGTTACCTCTACCTGTGGCAAAAAATTTAAAAAAACAGAGTGGCTCGGGAAAATACCTCAATATGGCCACTAGATGGAGTTAAAGATCATACTGTATTTGTTTCCTGTGATCCTGAGCTCCATCTAATGTCCAGATTCCAGTATTTTCTTTTATTTATTTTTTTTAATGAATAACATTCCACCTGTAGAAGAAAAAGCCTGAGAACATTTGAATTTTTCCCCATTCACACAGAACAAATGGATCAGCATTCTCTGGACATATAGCTATGCAAACCCCTAAATATTTCTTAAAAAAAAAAAACCTTGTGGACCCATTTTTAATAGTTTATGAAGGCAAAAGGCATTATAAATATTACCTCTACCAGTGACAAAAATTAAAAAAAACAGAATGGGTTGAGAAAATACATAATTATGGCCACTAGATGGAGTTAAAGATCAGATGTGTTTCCTGTGATCCTCAGCTCCATCTAATGGCCAGATTCCAGTATTTTCTTTTTTTTTTTTAATGAATAACATTCCACCTGTAGAGGAAAAAGCCTGAGAACATTTGAATTTTTCCCCATTCACACAGAACAAATGTATCATCATTCCCTGGACATATAGCTATGCAAACCCCTAAATATTTCTTAAAAAAAAAAAAAAACAACCCTGTGGGCCCATTTTTAATAGTTTATGAAGACAGGAGGCGTTATAAATATTACCTCTACCAGTGGCAAAAAAAAAAAACAGAGTGGGTTGGGAAAATACCTCATTATGGCCACTAGATGGAGTTAAAGATCATACTGTATTTGTTTCCTGTGATCCTCAGCTCCATCTAATGGCCAGATTCCAGTATTTTCTACAGGTGGAAAAACATTCCACCTGTAGAGGAAAAATCCGGAGAACATTTGAATTTTTCCCCATTCACACAGAACAAATGTATCAGCATTCCCTGGACATATAGCTATGCAAACCCCTAAATATTTCTTAAAAAAAAAAAAAAAACCTGTGGACCCCTTTTTAATAGTTTATGAAGACAGGAGGCGTTATAAATGTTACCTCTACCAGTGGCAAAAATGTAAAAAACACAGAGTGGGTTGGGAAAATGCCTCATTATGGCCACTAGATGGAGTTAAAGATCATTTTTGCTTCCTGTGAGCCTCAACTCCATCTAGTGGCCATATCCAGTATTTTCTGGTCCCTCTCTCTGTTTTTCTTTTTTTTTTTTTTTTTTTTTTTTAATGAATAACATTCCACCTGTAGAGGAAAAAGCCTGAGAACATTTGAATTTTTCCCCATTCACACAGAACAAATTTATCAGCATTCCTTGGACATATAGCTATGCAAACCCCAATATATTTCTTAAAAAAAAAAAAAAACCTGTGGACCACTTTTTAATAGTTTATGAAGGCAAAAGGCATTATAAATATTACCTCTACCAGTGACAAAAATTAAAAAACAGAATGGGTTGGGAAAATACCTCATTATGGCCACTAGATGGAGTTAAAGCATACTGTATTTGTTTCCTGTGATCCTCAGCTCCATCTAATGGCCAGATTCCAGTATTTTCTTTTTTTTTTTAATGAATAACATTCCACCTGTAGAGGATAAAGCCTGAGAACATTTGAATTTGTCCCCATTCACACAGAACAAATGTATCAGCATTCCTTGGACATTTAGCTATGCAAACCCCTAAATATTTCTTAAAAAAAAACAAACAAAAAAAAAAAAACCTGTGGACCCCTTTTTAATAGTTTATGAAGGCAAAAGGCATTATAAATATTACCTCTACCAGTGGCAAAAATGTAAAAAAAACAGAGTGGGTTGGGAAAATACCTCATTATGGCCACTAGATGGAGTTAAAGATCATTTTTGCTTGTGAGCCTCAGCTCCATCTAGTGGCCAGTATTTTCTGGTCCCTCTCTGTTTTTGATAAGGCTTACCTATAGGTACTGTAAATATCTCCTAAACATGCACCGTTTAGGAGATATTTACCTTACATGCAGCCAGTGACGTCACTGGCGCATGCGCTCTGAAGGAACGGCCGCTGGTGCCGTTCCTTCAGAGCCCCGTGCCGTGACCGTCGGCTCCCGCACGCGTGCGCTGGAGTGACGTCACCGCGGCTCCGGCCAATCAGATGGCTGGATGCCGTGATCCCGGAAGGCGGGCGACTGGACATGTCGCCCGTCATACAGGTAAGCGGATGGCACGGCGGGGGCTCGTTCTAAGGTAAGTATTTCATAATGAGCTAGTATGTGGTGCATACTAGCTCATTATGTGTTTCTCTTACAGGTTGCAAAAAGAAGAATTTTTTTTTCCAGGTTTACAACCTCTTTAAGAAGGAATAAAAAAAAAGTGGGTTAGGAAAATACCTAATTTTGGCCACTAGATGGAGCTGAGACTCAATATTTGTTTTCCGTGATCCTCAACTCCATCTAGTGGCCATATTCCAGTGTTTTGTGGACTGACTGTTTCTTAATAAATAAATAACATTCAACCTGGAATGAAGAAAAAGCCTAAGAACATTCACATTTTTCCCCATGCATGCAGAACGAATGTATCAGCATTTGCTGGGTGAATAGCTATGTGAACCCCCTTTAACCACATTCCGCCCGTCATATAGCAAAATGACGGGCGCAAAGTGGTTGCTGTATCCTGACTGGGCATCATATGACGTCCAGCAGGATAGGCCGCTCTGCGTGCCCCCCGATCCATCTCCGATCTCGGTAAAGAGCCTATGACATAGGCTCTTTACTATGTGAACAGCTGTGTCCAATGGCAGCTGGTCACATAGGAAATACGAAGAGCCATTGATCGGCTTTCTTCAGTTCGTGCCTGAAGGGCGCGAGTAGAGGAGAGACGATCGGCGTCTCTCCTGGCAGTAGGGGGTCTGTGCTGGTAATCAGAGCATTGATTACCAGTGGAGACCCTTGGGGGGATGCCACTAGAGCCACCAGGGATTGCCCACCTATACCACCAGGGATGCCCACCCATACCACCAGGGATGCCAATCAGTGCTCAGGGAGCCTGTCAGTGCCCTTCTCATCAGTGCTGCTCATCATTACCATCTATCAGTGCCACCCACCAGTTCTGCCTATCAGTGCCCATCAATGCCGCCTATCAGTGCCCACCAGTGCCGCCTATCAGTGCCCACCAGTGCCATCTATCAGTGCCCATCAATGCTGCATATCAGTGATACCTATCAGTGCTGCATATCAGTGATACCTATCAGTGCTGCATATCAGTGCCGCCCATCAGTGCTGCATATTAGTGCCTCATCAGTGGCACCCCATCAGTGCCACCCCATCATCGCCTGTCAGTGTGGCCTCATCAGTGCAGAAAAAAACGTATTTATTTACAAAATTTTATAACATAAACACAAAAACAACTTTTTTTTTTTTGTTCAAACTTTTCGGTTTTTTTATTTGCTTAGCAAAAATGAAAAAAACCTTGCGGTGATCAAATACCACCAAAAGAAAGCTCTATTTGTAGGGAAAAATGACATAAATTTGGTTTAGGTACAGTGTCGCAATTGTCATTCAAAATGCAACAGCGCTAAAAGCTGAAAATTGGCCTGGGCATGAAGGGGGTGAAATTGCCCCGTATGGAAGTGGTTAAAAAGGACCGTGGACCCCTTTAATTCATGTACTAAGGCAGGAGGCATTTTAAAAGCTACCTTTACCAGTGGCAAGCAATTAAAAAGCAGAGTGGGTTGGGAAAATACCTAATTATGGCCACTGGATGGAGCTGAAGATCCATATTTGTTTTCCTTGATCCTCAGCTCCATCTAGTGGCCATATTCCAGTATTTTCTGGTCCCACTCTGATTTTTTAAAGAACGAATAACGTTCGACCTGTAGAGGACAAAACCTGAGAATAGTCACGTTTTGCCCTGTTTGCATAGAACGAACGTACCAGCATTTTCTGGATGAATAGCTATGCAAACCCCTAAATATTTCCTTTGAAAAAAAAAAAAAACAGTTTGCTTGGAAAATCTGTATATTTAGCTCCTAGTAAACAGGTTGTGTGTGTGAGACGAGCCTCCAAAGCATGGTATTATCTTCTGGCTGGAGAGGAGTATGACTGCTGATATCAGAAGGCAGACGGGAAAGTATGTGATGAATGTAAAGTGGTGAGTGATGTCCTTTGTTACATTGTTAGAAATGAAATGATTGCACTCCTGCTACAAAGTATCTCTTCTCTCCCTGACAGTCTCATTCTCCGCTATGTAACATTTTTTTGACATATTCCTCAATGCTGTACAAAGAAATAAAATAATTATAATCTGTAGCCAAAACCTTTTTCTGTAGTTTTGGATAGAGAAGAAGAAGTACTCCGGTCGGGTGAAGGTCAGCCCAGTCAGCCAATTACAGAGGCAGGATTTTTGGAAAGTTTCTCAATCAGGGTGCTGTTTGGGTTCCCCCCGTGGGTTTGCCCTGGATCACCACCAGGTTTTGCCATGGGTATCCTTAATATCCTGGGTGGGGGGGCTCTGATGTGATGAGACTCTGATGTGATGCAAACATTCTGATGTGACAGAGGGATGTAAGGGGAGACTCTGAGGTGACAGGGGCCTCTGACGTGATGGGGGACTCTGACACGAAGGGGAGATTCTGATGTGATGGGGGCCTCTGACATGAAGGGGAGATTCTGATGTGATGGGGGCCTCTGACATGATGGGGGACTCTGACGTAAAGGGTAAACTCTGATATGATGAAGGGCTTTGATGTGATGGGGGGGGGGGTCTTACATGATGGGTGGACTCTGACATAATGGGGGACTCGGACATGAAGGGGAGATTCTGATGTGATGGGGGCCTGTGATGTGATGGGGAGATTCTGACATAGCGGGGTCTCTGATGTGATGAGGACCTCTAACATGATAAGGGACTCTGATGTGAAGGGGGATGTTAATGTAATGGGGGCTTCTGACATGATGGAGGATTTTGACATGATGGGGGCCTCTGATATGAAGGGGGGATTCTGATGTGATGGGGGACTCTGACATGATGGAGTGCCTCTGGCACCATGGAAGGACTCTGATATGAAGAAGAGATTCTGATGTGATGGGAGACTTTGACATGAAGGGGAGATTCTAATGTGATGGGGGACTCTGGCATGAAGGCAGACTGACTTTCGGGGGAGATTCTGATGTGATGGGGGACTCTGGCATGAAGGCAGACTGACTTTCGGGGGAGATTCTGATGTGATGGGGACTCTGGCATGAAGGCGGACTGTGACTTTCGGGGGAGATTCTGATGTGATGGGGGACTCTGGCATGAAGGGGGACTCTGACGTGAAGGGGAGATTCTGATGTATTGGAGGGACTCTGACATGATGGGGGACTGTGACGTGAAAGGGAGATTCTGATGTGATGGGGGACTCTGACATGATGGGGGGACTCTGACATGACCTTCAGCATGCATCTCCCCCTCCCCCCTGCAGCCCCCCTAAATACATCCCTGAACCCGACCTTGATCCAGCGATGTGCATGAGAGCCGAGGCTCTCTCAGGTCTCTTGCTCCTCATTGGCTCTCCCTGCTGTCAATCAAAGGTAGTGACGAGGGAGTGGGGCCAAGTCTCACTCTGTGTGTCTTATGGACTCACAGAGCAGGGCTCTGGAGCGAGCGTGCACGAGTACCCCCACAGCAAGCAGGAGGGAGGAGCCAGTAGCGCTGGGGAGGACCCCAGAAGGAGGAGGATCTGGGCTACTCTGTGCAAAACCATTACACAGAGCAGGTAAGTGTAACATGTTTCCTTTTCTGAAACAAACTCCCCCCTCCCCCCCAAGCCCTTATTAATACTTGACTACTGTAACTCCCTCCTCACTGGCCTACCTTTACACAGGCTCCTCCCCCCGTCAGTCCATCATGAATGCTGCTGCCAGATTATTACACCTTACTAACCAATCCGTGACTGCTTCTCCTCTCTGCCAATTTCTTCACTGGCTTCCCTTCCCCCATCATATACAATTCAAAATACTAACCACAACATACAAGGCTATACACAACATCACCCCCAGCTACATCACCAACCTAATCTACAGATATCGCCCAAATTGTCCTCCGAGGACTTCCTGCTCTCTAGCTCCCTTGTTACCTCCTTCCATGCTTGCCTCCAGGACTTCTCCAGAGCCTCTCCCATCCTCTGGAACTCCCTACCCAAGTATGTCCAGTCAGCTCCTACCGTGTCCGGTCGGCCTTTAGGCGATCCTTGAAAACTCACTTATTCAGGAAAGCCTACCCCACCTCCACCGCAGATCTGTACTTGAGTCCCCTCCATCAGATCATCCCCCGCAGCCACTACCTTTGTCACCACCTCCCCCTCCCTTTAGATTGTAAGCTCCATGAGCACACCCCGCCTATTCCTTCTGTATTGAACTGTATTGTAAAATGTGCTGTCCCCCATTTTATTGTAAAGCGCTGTGTAGACTGTTAGCGCTAAATAAATCCTGTATAATAATAATAACTACTTGCCGACCGTCCGCCGCATATATACTGCAGCAGGCTGGCTCAGCTGCGCAAATCGCCGTACCTGTACAGCTAACCGCAGGAGCGATCCTGGGGGTGCACGCGCGTCGCCGGTGCGTGTGTGCGCTCCCCAATTCAACAGCGGGGAAGCGGATTCACGGGAATTAAAAATAAACATAATGGGGCAAGCAAAGGGCATATGGAAAGTGATAAATGTCCATAGGGCAGTCTTACGGATTACCCTTGTTGTCCATGTTAACCACTTAAGCCCCGGAAGATTTTACCCCCTTCCTGACCAGGGCCTATTTTGGGATTCGGCACTGCGTGACTTTAACGGACAATTGCGCGGTCGTGCGACGCTGCACCTAAACGAATTTGACGTCCTTTTTTTCCCACAAACAGAGCTTTCTTTTGGTGGTATTTGATCACCTGTGCGATTTTTATTTTTTGCGTTATAAACAAAAAAAGAGCGTCAATTTTGCAAAAATAACAATATTTTTCACATTTTTTTATATGAAATTCCCCCCCAAAAAATGTAAAAATCAAAATTTTTTAACATTTTAGGCCAATTTGTTTTATGCTACATATTTTTGGTAAAAAAAAAATCACAAAAAGCGTATTTTGATTGGTTTGCGCAAAAGTTATCGCGTTTACTAACTAAGGGAAAGATTTTTGTCATTTTTGTTGTTTTTTTTTAACGCGTAATGGCGGTGATCTGCGTTTTTTTTTGCGGTACTGCGACATTGCGGCGGACAGATCGGACCCTTGACTGACATTTTTGACACTTTTGGGGGTACCAGTGTCATTACTACAGTAATCAGTGCTATACATATGCACTGTTACTGTAAAATGACACTGGCAGTGAAGGGGTTAACTTTTTTTTGAGAGGGAGGGGTTATGTGTGTCCCTAGGGGCGTGTTTCTAACTGTGATTGGCTGTGGCTTGAGGTGTAGGAACAGATTAACGGTCCTACATAGTAGAACCGTATGATCACTGTTCATACACAGGGGAGAATGACAGGCGGCTGTGTTTACATTAGCCGCCTGCCTTTCTCCCGCTCTAATGGACGATCGCGACATCGGGTCCGCCGGGCACACACGTGGGGGGGTCCGTGACCGAACGGGAATGGGAGCGGGAGCGTGCCTCCGGCGGCGCGCGCTCGCTCCCCAGAGCCTCACAGGCTAGTGACGTACCCATACGTCACTTTGCCTGTGAGGGGCTGACCGCCGCAGTATATGTACTTGCGGCGGTCGGCAACCGGTTAAAGATGGGGTACAATCTCTGAGCTCAGGGCCAGCCTGGAGGGGAGCGGTCTCCAAACATGTAAAAAACAGAGAAAAACAGGCGCCTCTAACTACAGTCTTACTCAGAGGCGCCTGTTTTTCTCTGTTTTTAAACCACATAACGACCAGCCGTCGCAGATGTACGGCAGCAGGTCGGCTCTCCCAGGCAAACCCCCGTACATGTACGGCACTCGCCTGGAAGGAGCTAGGGGGCGAGCGCACGCTGCTGGCGGCACACTACCGCCCCGATCTTTAATGGGGAAGCTAGTGCGTGTGACAGGCGGCTCCAATGGCCACCGGCCACTCGCGATCTCCCCCCGCTGACAGAGAAGGACGGACGGCTGATGTAAACACAGCCGTCCGTCCTTCTCCCTGGGATGATCACAGAGACCATGCGATCCTGCTATATAGGATCGCATGTCTCTATGGTCATCTCACAAGCCCAACCCCCCCCACAGTTAGAATCACTCCCCTAGGCTTACATTTAACTCCTTGATCACCCACAGTGTTAACCCCTTCCCTGCCAGTGTCATTATAACAGTAACAGTGCATATTTGTAGCACTGATTACTGTAGTAATGTCACTGGTACCCCCAAAACTGTCAGTTAGGGGTCCGATCTGCCCGTCGCAATGTCGCAGTCCTGCTAAAAAAAACGCAGATCGCCGCCATTACTAGTAAAAAAATAAAAATGACATAAATTTCCCTTAGTTAGTAAACGCAATAACTTTTGGGCAAACCAATCAAAATACGCTTATTGGGATTTTTTTTACTAAAAATATGTAGCAGAAAACAAAGTGGCCTAAAATGATTTTTTTTGGGAATGTTATTTAGCAGAAATTTTTTTTTCAGAATTGTCGCTCTTTTTTTTTTGTTTATAGCGCAAACAATAAAAATCGCACAGGTGATGAAATATCACCAAAATAAATCTCTATTTGTGGGGAAAAAAAAGGACATCAATTTTATTTGGGTACAGCGTTGCACAACTGCGCAATTGTCAGTTAAAGTAACGCAGTGCCGAATCGCAAAAGATGGCCCTGGTCATTAAGGGGGCAAATCCTTCCGGTCCAGAAGTGGGTAATATTAATAATAATAATATAAATAATTAGACGACTCTATCATGAGCGTTCCTTTGGATACCTGCACTAGAAGAAACGCTGTGTTCCTGGTAAAGGGTTTTAGGAGTTCGGCCCGCCGTAGTTGACGTGCCATGAATGTGGCCCAGAGGCTGAAGAAAGCCCAGGAGAATGTGACCTGAGATTTTCACTCCTCCATCACCTTCTAGTTTCCCGTTTACTGGACAGTATCTGAGGACTCATCTCTGGCTTTAGGAGTCATGATTTATGTCCAACAAGTGTGGCGTGTCACCGGAGACCTGGCCTGGGTTAAACATAAATGAGAAATGTTTGATTGGGCAGATGGAGGGTGGCACCGCAGGGGTCACTTGGACGTGGTCTTTAATTCCCAGCTTGGTAGGGGGCATGACCTTGCTGAAGGCCTGTGCTCTCCTCTTACCTCTCATGGAGGGTCTTTGGCCTGGACTTTATGGACTTGCTCAGGCTTTACATTACAGGGAGATCTAAACCCAGCTACTAAAATCTCATATAAACTTTATAGTCAGGGCTGGCCCAAGACATTGTGCTGCCTGGGTCCGAGAATGAAATGCTGCCCCCCCCCCAAAAAAATAAAATAAAAAATTCACACCCTCCAAGGGGCCCCCACCTTCTATAGGACTATGAAAGCAGTCAGAGGGGTGTGAGTGTGTACGGAGTGACATCAGGAGCAGGACAGAGCAGTAGACACTGTGCAGATGAGCGCACCAGGCTTTCTACTGTCTACAGTGCCACAGTGCCCTGCAGGGCTGTGGGTATGGTACAGAAGAATGCAGGGCTGTAGGCATGGTACAGGAGAATGCAGGGCTGCGTGCATGGTACAGGAGAATGCGGGGCTGTAAGCATGGTACAGGAGAATGCAGGGCTGCGGGCATGGTACAGGAGAATGCGGGGCTGCAGGCATGGTACAGGAGAATGCAGGGCTGCGGGCATGGTACAGGAGAATGCGGGGCTGCAGGCATGGTACAGGAGAATGCAGGGCTGCGGGCATGGTACAGGAGAATGCGGGGCTGCGGGCATAGTACAGGAGAATGCGGGGCTGTGGGCATGGTACAGGATAATGCGGGGCTGTGGGCATGGTACAGGAGAATGCGGGGCTGTGGGCATGGTACAGGAGAATGCAGGGCTGCGGGCATGGTACAGGAGAATGCAGGGCTGCGGGCATGGTTTAGGAGAATGCGGGGCTGCGGGCATGGTACAGGAGAATGCAGGGCTGCGGGCATGGTACAGGAGAATGCAGGGCTGCGGGCATGGTGCATGAGAATGCAGGGCTGTGGGCATGGTACAGGAGAATGCGGGGCTGCGGGCATGGTGCAAGAGAATGCAGTGCTGCGGGCATGGTAGAGGAGAATGCGGGGCTTGCGGGCATGGTGCAAGAGAATGCAGTGCTGCGGGCATGGTAGAGAAAAATGCGGGTCTGCGGGCATGGTAGAGGAGAATGCAGGGCTGTGGGCATGGTGCAGGAGAATTCAGTGCTGCAGGCATGGTAGAGGAGAACGCGGGTCTGCGGGCATGGTACAAGAGAATGCAGTGCTGCGGGCATGGTAGAGGAGAATGCGGGGCTGCGGGCATGGTGCAAGAAAATGCAGTGCTGCGGGCATGGTAGAGGAGAATGCGGGTCTGCGTGCATGGTGCAAGAGAATGCAGTGCTGCGGGCATGGTAGAGGAAAATGCGGGTCTGGGGGCATGGTGCAAGAGAATGCAGTGCTGCGGGCATGGTAGAGGAAAATGCGGGTCTGCGGGCATGGTACAAAAGAATGCGGGGCAGCGGGCATACTACAGGGGATGCAGTGCTGTGGGCATGTACCATGTACCTCTCTAAGTGCCGCCTGGGTCCCATGGTCCCACCGGGACCCATGGTAGGGCCGGCCCTGTTTATGGTGGTCCTAAAGGCTCAAGGTTTTTTTTACCTTAATGCATTCTATGAAGGTTAAAAAAAGCTTTCTGTATGCAGAAGCGCCCCCTCCAAAAACTTACTTGAGCCCCATCTCGATCCAGCGATGTGCATGAGAGCTTTGGCTCTCCCAGGTCTCTTCTTTCTACATTGGCTGAGGCAGCAGTGGCAGCCATGGTCTCCGCTACTGTCAATCACAGCCAATGAGCCAATGAGGAGAGAGCGGGGGCGGGGCAGAGCCACGCTTTATGTGTGAATGGACACACGGAGCAGCAGCTCAGGAGCGAGCCTGCTTGGGTGCTCCCATAGCAACACCATTACACAGAGCAGGTATTACATGTTTGTTATTTCAGGGACAGTTCACGCCATAGAAACATGTTCTGGATGCTTTTCTGCATGTGCGTTTTTCAGGTGTTTTTTTTATGCATTTTCCCCCCTTTTTTTTATTTTTAACATTAACCACTTGCCTACCGGCCACTTTCACCCCCTCCCTGCCCAGACCAATTCTCAGTTTTCAGCGCTCTCACACTTTGAATGACAATTGCAAAGTCATGTAACATTGTACCCAAATGACCTTTTTTTATCATTTTTTTCAAACAAATAGAGCTTTCTTTTGGTGGTATTTAATCACTACTGGGGTTTTTTTTTGCTGAACAAACAAAAAAGACAGAAAATTTTGAAAAAAAAACCAAAAAAAAAACAGTTTTTATAGTTTGTTATAAAATTTTGCAAACAGGTCATTTTTTCTCCTTCATTGAGGCGGCACTGATGGGTTGCACTGATAGGCTGCATTGATAGGTGGCACTGATGGGCACTGATAAGGTGGCACTAGTGGGCACTGATAGGTGGCACTGATGGGTGGCACTGATGGGTGGCACTGATGGGCACTAATAGGTGGCACTGATGGGCAATAATAGGTGGCACTGATGGGCACTGGTATGTGAGACTGATATGCATCATTGATAGGTGGCACTGGTGGGCATTGATAGGTGGCACTGATAGGTGGCACTGATGGGCACTAATAGGTGGCACTGATAGGCACTGGTAGGTGACACTGATTGGCAGCACTGATGATTAGACACTGATAGGTGACACTGGTGGGCACTGATAGGTGGCACTGGTGGGCACTGGTAGATGACACTGACCTGCACTGGTAGGTGGCACTGGTGGGCACAGTTGCTCTTCCTCTTCTGGACAGATGTCCTTTTGACAGAAGCTGGCGATCTGCTTTTTTTTCAGATCAGATGCAGATCACTCTTCAGAGGCCAAAAGCAAGTGTGAAGGAACCCTTAGGAAGCCAGTGCAGAGTAATGGTATGCAGCCAAGGCCGGCGCTACCAGTAAGGCGACCTAGGTAGCCGCCTAGGGCACAACTTAGCAAGGGGCGCGGGTGGAGACTGACCCGAGGTAAGTGACCATAAGTCACTAAAGGGGTTTTAACCAGTGGTGGCCGGCCCGTTCATTAGGGGCGCAGGGGCGCCGCTCCCCCTAGCCATGTGACCGGCCCCATAATCTACATGCAGGGCGCTGGATGCATGGATTCCAATGAGGGTTTTTCTTTTTTCTTTTTTTTTTTGAATCACGTGATTAGAGCCAGAGGCTTTAATAGGCTTCAAAAAAGGCAGGCTAGGGGCGCCCTGTGCCCACCCAGTTGTGTGACAATAGAGAATGAATATTTGCCATTGCCACACTGATTCTCCTCCTGGCCAATTAGGAAGCGGGTCCTGAGACCTGTTTCCCAATTGGCCAAAGGAGAAGGCATCCTATTGGCAGAGGAGGAGGGAGGAGACACCCGTCAAGAGCGGACATGGGGGGACTGAGGGGGGAAGCCATCACTGCCTGTAAGTCCGTAGGAACAAGGTAAGTGAACTGGCACCCGGGGGGGGGGGATATGGTGTGGACTGGACTCTGGAGTGACGGGGATGGGGGGAGTCAGTGGCCGTCCCCCAACATATGGAGCACCAGCTGCCACTAGTTTTAACCCCTTCAGCAACTTGGGATAGGGGATGGGAGAGCATATGGGGGGGGGGGGGGCGGCATTTTTTATTTTGCCTAGGGCGGCAAAAATCCTTGCAACGGCCCTATATACAGCTGGTGCTGGAATGAGTGCATGTAGACAGCAAGTTGCTGAAAGACTGCAGGAGATCAGCAGCTTTGAGATGGTAAAAAAAAAGGAAGAAAAACATTTAAAAATAGTTTTTTTTAATGAAAAAATGTATTTTTTTATGATTCAAAGGACTATATGAAATTCTATAAGAAGGCGAAAGGAGCGCCACCTCCTAAGTGTAGACATTTATTAAAATAGGTTTAAAAGATCAAAATGCACTCATACTCGGGTTTCCTCTGGTGACTCTGCATAGGATCCGTGGCATGTTTCCAGATGTTATCTTGCTATCCCCCAGATGTTACCCTGCCCAGCTCTGCAGTCAGGATTGGAGGATGTCACGTGTTCTTAACCATTGATGCCGCATCAGCATTATGATTGTCCTCAAAGGGCTCGTGTTCTGTCGAATAGTGCATCCCCTCAGATATTGCCTCCGATGAGATATGCCCATGCGCAGTACGCAACGTCACTCCAGCTGGCGTGATGTCGACACTGCGCAGGCGCACATCATCGGAGGCATTATCTGACGATCTGCAAAGTGAAAAGGGAGAATCCAATTGTCAGATTCTGCCTCTCTCTCTTTGCGTATGCGTGAGACTAATGCCCCGTACACACGTGCAGATTATCTGAAGACTTTTGTCTTCAGATTTACCTTTTCTATGTAGTGCAAGGGCCTGCCAGATTGCATACAAATTGAAAGTGTTTGACCTCATATTATATGGTTTTGGTAAGTCTGCAGACAAAAGTCTTCAGATAATCTGCACGTGTGTACAGGGCATTAGGCAATGGAATCCGCCCTGCAACACACCCAAATCCGCCCAACAACAATAGTATTCTGCCTGTGACTCTGCCTATGATGTCGCTCAAGTCTCGCGCATGCGCAGAGAGAGAGAAAGGCAGAATATAACAATGAGATTCTTCCTCTGCGCTTTGCAGATCGTCGGATAATCCCGCCAACGATCTGCGCACACGCAGATCGTTGGAGGCATTATCTGATGGGATGCACTATTCGACAGAACACCAGTTATATCTGTAAGAATATATCAATTTATGGAGGGCTTTTTTTCTCAGAGAATAGGCGCAGGAACTCAACCCCGCCCCCCCCCCCACCAAACCCCATCAAATGATGGGTGTGGCCAAATTGCACATGGGGGGAAGTGGGAGGATCTTAAAGGGGCAATAAATACCAGGAATGCATTATGTGTGGAGTTCAGGGGTGCGCTATGTACAGAATGCAGAGTTCAGGGGTCTTCTACATACAGGGTGCAGAGTTCAAGGGTGCTCTGCGTATAGAGTGCAGGGTTCAGGGGTGCGCTACGTACAGAGTGCAGGGTTTAGGGGTGCGCTACGTACAGAGTGCAAAGTTCACGGGTGCTCCATGTACAGCCTGCAGAGTTCAAAGGTGCACTACGTGCAGAGTTCAGGAGTGCACTACGTACAAGGTACAGAGTTCAAGGGTGCTCTATGTATAGATTGCAGGGCAGGGGTGCGTTACGTACAGAGTGCAGAGTCCAGGGGTGCACCATGTACAGTCTGCAAAGTTTAAAGGTGCACTACATGCAGAGTTCAAGAGTGCGCTACATATAGGGTGCAGAGTTCAAGGGTTCTCTATGTATAGAGTGCAGGGTTCAGGGGTGCGCTACGAACAGGGTGCAGAGTTCAGGGGTGCACCACGTACAGCCTGCAGAGTTCAAAGGTGCACTACGTGCAGAGTTCAAGAGTGCGCTATGTACAGGGTGCAGAGTTCAAGGGTGCTCTATGTATAGATTGCAGGGTTCAGGGATGCTCTACGTACAGAGTGCAGAGTTCAGGGTGCACCACGCACAGCCTTCAGAGTTCAAAGATGCAGAGTTCAGGGGTGCGCTTTGTACAAAGTGCAGGGTTCAGGTGTATGTTGTACATAGTGTGCAGGAATCAGCTCTTTCACAGGCTGTTCACATATCACTTCACCCCTCCTCTTGGGTGTGAGGGCCACCTGAAATGACCTAGAGGGCCAGATTCACCCCACGGGCCATGTGTTTGACACATGTGCCCTAGGCTATATATATATATATATATATATATACAGTGCCTTGCGAAAGTATTCGGCCCCCTTGAACTTTTCGGCCTTTTGCCACATTTCAGGCTTCAAACATAAAGATATAAAACTGTAATTTTTTGTAAAGAATCAACAACAAGTGGGACACAATCCTGAAGTGGAACGAAATTTATTGGATATTTCAAACTTTTTTAACAAATTTATGTGAAATAAAGCCTAACTCATGGCTGGAAGAAAAATAAAAACTTTGCAGTGGGTCCACCAACAAGTGGCTCTGGCTGGAAGATATTCCTCCTCTATAATGTTGCATGTCTGCCACTTGTTAGATTTCCATCCTTGTACTGAAAGTCCCCCCTTCCCTTGGTTTAGAATTGGCATAGAATGTGCACCAGGCCGCCCATGAAGGCGTTCCCTTTGTGTTCTTTTTATCCACCTCCTTTCCAAGCCTATTCTGAGACTTCACTCCTACATTGTAAAAATCGACTTTTATTTTGCTAGAAAATTACTTAGAACCCGCGAACATTTTGAAAAAAAAAAAAAACCTTCATGAATAAAAAAAAAAACAACTTTAAAGTAAAAAGTTAGCCCAATTGGTTTGTATAATGTGAAAGATAATGTTACGCCGAGTAAATAGATACCTAACATGTCACATATGCACATGTTGATGTCTTCAGATAATTGGAGAATATTTATCTTTTCCTGAAGAAGCAGGCCTTGGGCTGTGAAACGCGTTTCACGTGGTGACTTTTATTTGTCATCTTTATTATTGTTCTCAATGATTGGATCTATTCATGTATATCGTGGGTGATACTGTATCTGTATATGGACTATGTGAATTTTAATGTCAACAATATGTGCATGTATATACTTTTTATTATTTGATTTTAACCAGTATGAAATAAAGAAGTTTTATATAGTAGATACATTGTGATTCGTCCCGTTAAAGCCCTGTTAGTGTTTTTCATGATGTTTACCATTGGAGGATGTGGCACCTACACAATGAATATGCAATAATAAATCCCCCATTGCTTTGTTCTCTTCTATTTACCCCAGATCAGTGTCTGGCAACCAGCAGGCCTTGGCTTTCTGCTAGCACTAACCGCTACTGCTGTCACACCACGCTCCAACATGCCCAATCTCCACCCCATCCATCCATCCACAACTGACATTTAAAACACACCATGCATGCGCAACTACTCAAGGAAGCAATTGGCCATGCATGTGCAGTGCACACTCTATGACAACCATGGGCAACAAGAGCAAGGGGGCCAAAAATTGGGGAAGGGCAATACACCCATTCTACATTAGCAGTGGAATAGTTGGGTGTGGTTCTGCATCCTCGTCCTGGGCACTGGACGAACCTGTCCTGGCACTGGTGGTATTTACCGTGCACATTTTGAAAAAAACAAACAAAAAAAAAATTGTACTCACCATAAAATCCTCTTCTCCAGATCTCTGGGTTATAGCGATACCTTCAGGAGTAAGCCAATAGGAAAAAAACAAAAGCACAGCCTTTATAGCTTCTCAGGTCTATCCAAGGCTTTATACACTCACCGGCCGCTTTATTAGGTCTGCCTTGCTAGTACCGGGTTGGACCCCTTTTGCCTTCAGAACTGCCTTCATTCTTCATGACATAGATTCAAGAAAGGTGTTGGAAACATTCTGTGATGGACCCCGTACTCAAGAAGAGTATGTCCGCCGTATAAACTTCCCTTGCCTGATACCAGCACGATCCAAGATCCCTTAGCCCACCCAATCACTTGTTAAGACATCAGTGTAGGGTGGTAAAAAACATAAGACTTTTTTTCAAAAACAAAACAGGCACAAAGAGATATACTACACTCAGGGGACAAATCCCCCTCTAGTTTGCATAATGACACAGGGTGGGGTAAACTACATTCAGTAACATGACACACAGGTATCTTCGACTTTCCAACTATAGACAGTCTTTAGGAAGGGCTGCTGGAGAAATCCCCCCTCCCCTCTAGCAGCTAATCCACATACACCTATACATCCCATAATAGGTCGATCCCAAGGCAGACAGAAACAATAGAACAATGGGATACAGGCACTTAACAACAACAACAAACCCCATCCCACCCCACCTCAAACTATCTAGCAATGGTCTATGGGATGAACTCCTACAAGCAGCCTGAAAAGTCAGCCCTGGAAATAATTTCATACCAGCCCCATAGCATTATTATACAGGCCCAACAGAATAACATCATTATTTTCTTGTTCATAAAAGCTATGCATTTTAAAGCACATTTGAATAGTGTATTATATATACAGTATCTCACAAAAGTGAGTACACCCCTCACATTTTTGTAAATATTTTATTATATCTTTTCATGTGACAACACTGAAGAAATTACACTTTGCTACAATGTAAAGTAGTGAGTGTACAGCTTGTATAACAGTGTAAATTTTCTGTCCCCTCAAAATAACTCAACACACAGCCATTAATATCTAAACTGCTGGCAACAAAAGTGAGTACACCCCTAAGTGTAAATGTCAAAATTGGGCCCGAAGTGTCAATATTTTGTGTGGCCACCATTATTTTCCAGCACTGTCTTAACCCTCTTGGGCATGGAGTTCACCAGAGCTTCACAGGTTGCCACTGGAGTCCTCTTCCACTCCTCCATGACGACATGGCTGTACAGGGACCATATCCATCTTTTTGACTGAGACTCCACCATCTGGTTACCTACTTTGTGTTCCTTAATTTTTAATTATATGTGGTATATGTATGTGTGTTTTTCAGGCATTATGTCTTCATGCCCTTTTATAACTACTAGTTAATAAAATGTGTTTTAAACCTTACCATTGTGTGGCGTTGAGTGATTTGACCATCTCATTTGAGCCTTGAAAACCCCACTTTTGTCTATTTTTGGTTTTGTACTATATAGGGGTGTGGCTCATGCTTTGCGGCAATTATTTTGTATAGGACATCATGGAGCTGGTGGATGTTAGAGACCTTGCACTCCTCCACCTTCTGTTTGAGGATGCCCCACAGATGCTCAGTAGGGTTTAGGTCTGGAGACCATCCCACCCCACCCCACCTCAAACTATCTAGAAATGGTCTATGGGATAAACTCCTACAATCAGCTTGAAAAGTTTGAACCAATTTATCTTCATATATTTCTTGAATATTGTTCATGAAAATTACTGCCCTAAGTGAAAGAGCCGCTTCCTTCTTTTAACCCAAACCACACATATAGAACCCAGAATAACCAGGGTAACACGAAATCTGGAGTCCTGTGTGGTTGTACAGCTAGTCTGGTTACTGCAGACCTGACTGGGGTTCACGGTCACCCTGTGCCCCTAAAAGACACAAGGTAGTTTACACATAGGAGGGGCCTGGGGAGCGGGACAAGGAGTTTTCCGACCTCTCTAAGGTAATCTGGGTTCCACAAGCACCCTGCCCTAAGTGACTCCTGTCACACATTTCTCAGGGATTTTGGTCCATAGTGAAATGATAGCATCATGCAGTTGCTGCAGATTTGTCAGCTGCACATCCATGATGTGAATTTCCCGTTCCACCATAGCCCAAAGGTGCTCAATTGAATGGAATGTGGTGAGTGTGGAGGCCATTGGAGAACAGTGACCTCATTGTCATGTTCAAGAAACCAGTGGTGAGATGATCTGAGCTTTGTGACATGGTGCATTATCCTGCTGGAAGGAGCCATCAGAAGATGGGTACACTGTAGACATAAAGGGATGGACGTAGCTGTAGGCATGCAATCGATGTAGGTCTACGTCATTTCATGCAGGAGGACCGCCCTGCTGCAGTAAATCTGCGGTGGGCGGTCCGGAAGCGGTACTATGGGCCCCTGCTGGGTTCATTGTAGAGGGGCGGCAAATTGACTCCCAAGATTGTTTTTCCAGCAGTTTTGTGTGTCATCAGTTTGTGGCGTGTTACGGGCAGCATTTTCCCATCTCGTACTGTCTCCCATAGTACAAACTGATGTGCATGAGGAGGCGGAGCGTCTCCTTTGGGGAATACAGTTGCCACCCCATCCCTTTAAAACAGAACACAAATTAATTACACAGGTTCTGAGGCTAATTTAATGCAGAGAAGGCTCCAAGTGAGTTTAATTACCACCTTAATCAGCCACAGAACCTGTGTAATTAATATGTGTTCTGTTTTAAAGGGATGAGGTGGCAACCCTACTGGGGAACGTCCCTCACGTGATTGTGGTGTGTGCAATGTCAGACTGCAGTTCACTCCATCTCACGCAGGGCAGGCTGGATCTTCTAGGGTGGTGGCATGACAGACACAGGAGGTACAGGAGGACTGAGGACAGACACTGGGTGTTTGGTGGACCGGTCCCGTGGTGAGTTATGGAAGAAGATAACAGTATATATAATATTTTCTACATTTTACATTTATATCAAATAATGGATGTGGGGGCCTTTTGCTGGGCGTGATTTTTAATTTTTTTAGCATTTCATTCTTGGACCCAGGCAGCACAGTGTCTTGGGCCAGCCCTGACTGTTTTTAAACCTGCAAATTGACATGTGTCAGCATCGGAGTAATTAGGATGCCAATTAAGTATGGATGTGAGCCTTATGGGGTGAACACTTAAATGATGGCTTCCTGTTACATACTTTGCAGTGAACAAGCACATTGAATTAGTGTGAAACGTGTCTACCATTTCCATTCTGCTGTACCTTGTACCTGTGTATGCACGAATAAAGAACCTCTTCCCTATCAAGCTTCCTGGTGGTGTACAAAATTAAATATATTGATCCTCCGAGCTACTATCTATGAACTTAAGTGAATTTAAGCTGCTAGCATTGTTCACAATCCCACTCATGTGCTAACAAAATCAGTCCTCAATAAATGATGCGTTATGTGAAGGCTAAATGACTATACAATTAGAATGTAACAATATCAAAATAATATTAAAAAGTGCATAAATAAATAGAGTGAAAAATTGTCCAACATATAGTGAAATATTGTCCAACATAAATGTGCAATCAGAGCCGGACTGGGAATAAAATTCAGCCCTGTAAATAATTTCATACCAGCCCCATAGCATTATTATACCGGCCCAACAGCATAACGTCATTATTTTCTTGTTCATAAAAGCTATGCATTTTAAAGCACATTTAAAGAGTGTATTATATATAGATAGGACAGATCTGAAAGCATATAGGGCTTTATATATATCTATATAAATATATATATATATATATGTATATATAGGCAAATTCCGGTTAAATGTGGTAAAAGTGCGGACATGGTACAGGAGGTGGTCATAGGCTGTGTGGGCATGGTACAGGAGATGTCAGAGGCTGCGGACATGGTACAGGAGTTGCAGGGTCTGCGGGTATGGTACAGGAGATGCAGGTGCTGCGGGCATGGTTCAGGACATGCAGGGGCTGTGGACATGGTACAGGAGATACAGGGGCTGAGGACATTGCACAGGAGATGCAGGGGTTCTGGACATGGTACAGGAGATGCAGGGGCTGCGGGCCTGGTATAGGAGATTCAGGGACTGCAGGCATGGTGCAGGAGATGCAAGGGCTGCGGACATGTTACTGGAGATACAAGGGCTCTGGACATGGTACAGGAGATGCAGGGGCTGCGGGCATGGTACAGGAGATTCAGGAGCTGCGATCATGGTACAGGAGATGCAAGGGCTGCGGACATGGTACAGGAGATGCAGGGGCTGCGGGCATGGTACAGGACATTCAGGGGCTGCGGGCATGGTACAGGAGATTCAGAGGCTGAGGGCATGGTACAGGAGATGCAGGGGCTGCGGGCATTGTACAGGAGATTCAGGGGCTGCGGACATGGTACAGGAGATGCAGGGGTTGCGGGCATGGTACAGGGGCTGTGGACATGGTTCAGGAGATGCAGGGCTGTGGACATGGTACAGGAGATGCAGCGGTTGCGGGCATGGTGCAGGGGCTGCGGACATGGTACAGGAGATGCAGTGCTGCGGGCATGGTGCAGGAGAATCTTCTGTACCATGCCCGCAGCACTGCATTTCCTGAGGAGATACAGGGGCTGTGGAGGAGTCTCACTTACTCTTTAGTGAGGCGCCTTACATTTAAAAATGGCGCTGCCCAGCGCCAACACAGTGCACATGTCGGGCCGGCCGCGGCCATTTTTTTACAGGTATCAACAGCCCCAGGGCAGGGGGACTTGCCGGCCTACCGGTAGGCCAGTCTGGCCCTGCATGCAATCACCATATAAGGAGGACCAAATAGTCCATGCAAATGATTACTTGCAATGAAAATATAAAAAAAAAAAATCAAAAAATCAAGAAAAACACACAGTGCTTGATCCGCCATGCAATTCCTTCATAGTGCAAAAAACCAATAGTGTGCCACCTCGATACTCTCCCCTCCACCAGGAATATTATCACCTGGGGTAATGTGATCACCGCGTGATCCAAACCATCTTTTTAGCCCACTGTTGGCTATATCCAACTTCTCCAACCTCCTTCTAGGCTCCTCTCATTACAGATTGTAGTATCCCGATATATTGAAAGAAAGATAAGAAAAGCCAATAGTGCTTATACCCTTTTTAAAATTGCATTTATTAAAACAAAATCACAGGGTACTCACTCTTTACAGGTGCTTGCAGCGCACCAAACCAACACAAGCGTTCCCAATCCAAAGACACCGTTTTTGGGACAATCTAGTGTAAACAGCAGCCTCACAAACAGACCTAGCCTCCAGCTCCACGTTGGTTCCTAGGTTTCGTCCCTTTCCTGGTTTTGTGCAACCAATTCCTTCATTTACTTTGTTTGCGGTGGTGAGCCAGGGTTAAGCACCCACTATGGATTGTGGATACAGACCCACCTGTGCAATGTTACTCCTCTTTATTACTATTGTGCATTCACCCTTACCATATAAGGTTCCTATCACACATTCTAGGGCGAATAAAGATAGGAGCCATGTATGGGAGGAAACTGGAGCATAAGGAGAACATGCAAACTCCATGCAGATCTGGCTTGGCTGTAATTGGAACTAAGGAGCATGAAGTGATAACCACTAGGCCACTGTGTTGCCCTTTTAATGGACTTATTTTGGCTGGAGTTGTGTTTAGCTCTAGAAATAGTGTATTAAGGCTCAGGGAAGTACTTGTAGGTGTGGTTGCCATGGAGGGTGGAGGACATTGGTAGAAAAAAACATTTACAAGACAGAAGGCGATGTTCTTTGAAGAACCCACTTTTTCCACTTGAAGATTTTTTATTTTTTTGGAAACGGAAAGCTCCATCATAATATCATTTCTGTAGTAATTTGGAAATTTCAGTTAGATAAGTGTTTTAGGAGAGCGTCATGTCCCCACTGCTAGTATGATGTGTATTCCAGGCAGGGCAGGTTGTCTTACATTTTATTAGTAATATGGGATATTTCAGTGGATGAGCTGTCCCTTCTACTGGCTCAGACCATGAAGGAACTCAAAGTTCTGCCATTCACACTCTGCCACTATCCCCAGAGGATTAGGTGACAAATAGCAACAGCTTCTTGGAATTATTGCCCGGGAGATGGTATCAGAGACTGTTTTCATGCATTTTTGGCAAAGATCTGGAATTCCATGGACCCCCATAACCTAATAATAGAAACTCTTCCTAAATTGAATGGGTCCGTCCAACCATAACTGATATCTCCATTCTGGAAGGTGTGACAGTGCAAGACTCTGCCATGGTGTGAGATTAAAGTAGAACTAAAGGGAAATTTTTTTTTTCCATTTTGGATAGAGTAAGGGAGGGTTATAACCCTGTGAGATGTGTGCCATATGTGTCCCGTTGGGGAGATTTACCTTTACTTGTTGTCCCATAGCCAAAAAAGGAAGTGAGAGAAAAACCCTGAAAATTAAGGGAATCCCTTGGGTCACCAGAACTAGTGTCCCTATTGAGAGAGTGGCTCTCTCAGCAGGCCTTGCAACATCAGCAGGAGTGCTGCAGCTAAAATACACTTCATAGGAGACTTTTGGTAGATTGGTTTGCTCAGCGGGGCTTGTGACACTGTTGGGAATGTACCCAGCCAGGCAATATACTCCGGTTGGAGACTATTCATCTGCGGTCATACTTTTCTACAAGGGCTGGGTTCAGCCACAATATATTTACTTGTGGAGCCTGCGGCAGATTTATGCACTACTTGCTGTTCGGCTTATATCATTTGTAAAAACACCACCAGCAATTGCAAAACCTTAGAAAATAGGATACGCCCGTCCCTATTGGTATTTTAGAATCATTTGTATGTACAGTACTAAGCTCCTGAAGAAGTGCGGTCGGCAACGAAACATGTCGGGCTGACTGTACCCCAAATATCGGACACGATACCACTTTGATGGTCGTCCACTTTTGTCTGTATACAGGAATTCCCTGCTCAGGGGATCTAGTTACTTTTGGGCATATGTATCCAACACTGAGCGGTCCATATTGTAACAAATATTTTGAGTTTCATTTTCTTATTGTTTTGTCTGTTTTTAAATAAATTGTAATAAAATGTATAATTTTAAAAAAAAGTAACCTTTTGTGAGGTTGTGTTGTGCCACTAAAGTCCATTTTCCTATGTACCTTTGATACTAGTGTCCCCATTGGACGATTTCCTTTCTATTGTTTTTCTGGGGACAAACCAAAATTTGGGGTTTTCTTTGACTTTTAATCTCAATGATATTGGTAAACAGGACAAATAGAGATGGTGAATCTCCCTAATGGGGGCACAGACAGCAATAAAAACCTAATAGGTGATCTAATCCCTCTCCACTCTATCCAAAACCGAAGAAAAGAGTTTTGCCTTTAGTTATACTTCAATAAAGGGATGTAAGGAGGACAGAGGATTCTCAAAGTTACGGACTGAGTGGCTTCAGTGTGTGTATTGTGAGAAAGCTGTATTCTGAGCTTTCTCCAGGTTTGGTAGTCCTGGATCAGGGTCTTGAGTTTGAAGGTCCAAAAGTGTCTTGGTTGGGATGGAACCTTCAATCCAGTGTGTGGGCTTTGCTAGATGACTACATCCTGTGTGAGTGCACAGGTTTGTTATAAGCCAGGTCTGTCAGGGCAGTTGCTGCTATTCAGAAACACAGTCAGTATGTGACGATAGCCATGTGCTCTAGCCAGCAAGAGTGACCTACTCGGGAGACGTGATCAGGGCCGGTGCTTCCACTAGGCAAACTAGGCAGCCGCCCAGGGCGCATTGCAACCTAGGGGCGCAGCCATGAGTTGGCACTCTCTGTCCATCATGAATGATCCTTGTGAGCTGAGGGGAGGGGGCGGCAGTGGGGGAGGAAGAATGGACAGAGGAAGATGCCAGGTGTCTGGGGCAGTGGCTGAACTACCAGGCCCTGGCTGGGAGCCCACAGGAGTGCTGCCTGCATGATGATCCTCTTTGGCTGGAGCTGAATGGTGTAAACCCTGGGCAGGAAGTGACTCTATGCACTGAGCTGGTGGGCAGCCGTTCATTTCCCTGGGTCGGTATTAAGCAGGGAGCGGAGGAGAGCTGAACCTGACCCCAAGCTTGGCACTGGAGGGTGGCACCTTTACTGGAGCAGAAACGACGAGGCACTGGAATGGTCTGAGGAGGATTGGGATTAGGGACGTGCGGAGTTCTCGGACTGCTGCTTCTCCCTTCACCAGGAGCCGGTTGGAGCTGTGGTGAGCACTGTGGTCCAGAAGAGGAGCGTCCTAGCAGAAGGAATCAGCAGGATCACGGTGAAGGAGGGCAGAGTGCGGGCCACTCTCTTCATACCGTCCAGTGAGCGTCCCCAGAACAGGGGATCAGGGTCCCTGGGTGTGACATGGAGGTTCCCTGGTGTGAAAGGGAATCAGGGTTACCACGTGTGCCATGGGTGATAGGGGTCACCGGGTGTGCAATGAGGAATTGGGGTCCCTGGGTGTACTATGGGGGACTGAGGTCCCCAGGTGTGACATGGAGGAACATCAGGGTCCCCAGGTGTGACATGGAAAAACATCAGGGTCTCTGGGTATGACATGGAGGAACATCTGGTGCCCCTGGTGTGACAAGGAGGATCATCGGGGTCCCTTGGTGTGGTATAGAGGGACATTAGGGTCCCCAGGTGTGACATGGAGGAATATGGGGGTCACTGGGTATGACAGCATAACATAGAGGAGACATCAGGTCAGGGTCACTGGGTATGACATAGAGGAGTTTTTAATCCCTTCCCTTTTTATTTTTTTTTGGGGGGGGGCGCAGGTAGCTGGTCTTGCCTAGGGCGTAAAATAGTCTAGCACCGGCCCTGGGTCACGTGATGGGGTGCTACAGGACTGGGAGAGTCAGGACAGCTACGCGGGCCCAGAGAGACTGGAAAAGCTGAAGAGACTAGCAAGTACAAGGGGTTTAGAAGAAGTCTGAGTTCTTGAGATGTATGAGAGAACCCTATCTGGAGGCCAGGTGTGGGTCTGTACAGTGAGGTGCTTGAGTGAGCCTGAAGAATCTATGGTCTGGGAGACCAAAGAGAGCAGTGGTGCTGCTGACAAAAGAACCAGGTGGCTCAGCATGCTTCATTGTTTGTTGGAGAAGACCCCTGCATGGGAAAACTTTGTTCATGAATTTCGCTTTTCGTTTGATAAATGTGAGCTGCCTGACATGTCTCACCAAAAATGCATTTACCACATTGAGCAAACCAACCCCAATATCACAACAGTTATTTCCACAGTGTGATGATTCCTTTAGTAGCCACTGTGCCCATCATGAGGGGTTCCCACCATGCATGTGCTAAGTTTCCAGATCTGTATACCTGCTGTGCCCATTATGAGGGTGAGGGGTTTCTACCATGCCTGTGCTAAGTTTCCAGATCTGTACACCTGCTGTGCCCATTGTGAGGGGTTCCCTCCATGCCTTTGCTAAGTTTCCAGATCTGTATACCTGCTGTGCCAATTATGAGGGTACCTACCCCCCTTGAACTAAGTTCCTGAGCCTGTACACCTACTGTGCCCATTATGAGGTGTTCTCACCATGTGCTAAGCTCCCTGGTCTGCACACATGATGTGCCCATGATAAGGTTTTACCGCCATCCTTGTACTACTAGTGTCCCCACTGGAAGATTTCACCTTTATTGATTTTCTGGTGAAAACCCAAAATTTGGGATATTCTTTCATTTTTACTTTTGCTGCTGATGGTAAACAGGACAAAAAGAGAGGACAAATCTCCCTAACAAGGACACTATCATCAATACAAATCTGACAGGGGTTCTAATCCCTCTCAGCTACTGTATACCCCCAACTTATAAACAGTTTTGCCTTTAGTTATACTTGAAAATATAAAATGAATGCTATGGCTCTCTTATTTTAGTTTACTCAAAGATATAATAAAAATGTATTGTATGGTTGTGTAAATATAATATGTTCTAATTTGCTACCATTAAAGTCCTAATATGGGGTTATGGCTTTTTGATATGTAGTTCTGGGGATGTAGATAAGATAACAGGAGGTTCAAGCTCCCTGTTGCCATCCCTTCTAGTAGGTTAATTTAAACCTCAAGAACCCTCCAGAAATTTCTAGACATAGAAAGGGTCAGTGACCCAAAACCCACGTTTAATGGCTTACTCATCAACAGTACAACCAGTCCTATTAAGGAAATACAGTGCATTGCGAAAGTATTCGGCCCCCTTGAACTTTGCGACCTTTTGCCACATTTCAAGCTTCAAACATAAAGATATAAAACTGTAATTTTTTGTGAAGAATCAACAAGTGGGACACAATCATGAAGTGGAACGAAATTTATCAGATATTTCAAACTTTGTTAACAAATAAAAAACTGAAAAATTGGGCGTGCAAAATTATTCGGCCTCTTTACTTTCAGTGCAACAAACTCTCTCCAGAAGTTCAGTGAGGATCTCTGAATGATCCAATGTTGACCTAAATGACTAATGATGATAAATAGAATCCACCTGTGTGTAATCAAGTCTCCGTATAAATGCACCTGCACTGTGATAGTCAAAGGTCCGTTTAAAGCGCAGAGAGCATCATGAAGAACAAGGAACACACCAGGCAGGTCCGAGATACTGTTGTGGAGAAGTTTAAAGCTGTATTTGGATACAAAAAGATTTCCCAAGCTTTAAACATCCCAAGGAGCACTGTGCAAGCGATAATATTGAAATGGAAGGAGTATCAGACCACTGCAAATCTACAAAGACCTGGCCGTCCCTCTAAACTTTCAGCTCATACAAGGAGAAGACTGATCAGAGATGCAGCCAAGAGGCCCATGATCACTCTGCATGAACTGCAGAGATCTATAGCTGAGGTGGGAGACTCTGTCCATAGGACAACAATCAGTCGTATACTGCACAAATCTGGCCTTTATGGAAGAGTGGCAAGAAGAAAGCCATTTCTAAAAGATATCCATAAAAAGTGTCGTTTAAAGTTTGCCACAAGCCACCTGGGAGACACCAAACATGTGGAAGAAGGTGCTCTGGTCAGATGAAACCAAAATCAAACTTTTTGGCAACAATGCAAAACATTATGTTTGGCGTAAAAGCAACACAGCTCATCACCCTGAACACACCATCCCCACTGTCAAACATGGTGGTGGCAGCATCATGGTTTGGGCCTGCTTTTCTTCAGCAGGGACAGGGAAGATGGTTAAAATTGATGGGAAGATGGATGGAGCCAAATACAGGACCATTCTGGAAGAAAACCTGATGGAGTTTGTAAAAGACCTGAGACTGGGACGGAGATTTGTCTTTCAACAAGACAATGATCCAAAACATAAAGCAAAATCTACAATGGAATGGTTCACAAATAAACATATCCAGGTGTTAGAATGGCCAAGTCAAAGTCCAGACCTGAATCCAATCGAGAATCTGTG
This sequence comes from Pelophylax lessonae, assembly GCF_965119305.1. Lineage (NCBI taxonomy): Eukaryota > Metazoa > Chordata > Amphibia > Anura > Ranidae > Pelophylax > Pelophylax lessonae. Next base: position 852,005,076 of record NC_138768.1, read on the forward strand.
GAAAGAACTGAAAACTGCTGTTCACAAACACTCTCCATCCAACCTCACTGAGCTCGAGCTGTTTTGCAAGAAGGAATGGGCAAAAATTTCAGTCTCTCGATGTGCAAAACTGATAGAGACATACCCCAAGCGACTTACAGCTGTAATCGCAGCAAAAGGTGGCGCTACAAAGTATTAACTTAAGGGGGGCTGAATAATTTTGCACGCCCAATTTTTCAGTTTTTTATTTGTTAAAAAAGTTTGATTTTAGGCAAAAAAATCCCCAATAAGTGTTTATAGAGCTCTGTGTTTTTTACATAATAGAGCTCTCTTCTGTGAATAATGGCTCTGAATTGGCTTGTGCTATAACAAGTCACAGCACTGCCGGGGTGGTGCGGGTCTTAACCAGAAGCACTGATCATGTACCAGATAGGACAGGTGATACAGCGCAGGCGGCCGCCCTGCCGCAGTAGATGTTTGTGGGGTGGTCGCTAAGCGGTTAAACACGCTGCAAGTACAGAAAATATCTGTTGTGCCAAAAATGAGGGATGCTCCTATCTTCCTCTTTAACATATCAACACAGTAGAATCCCAGTTCTGAATCCCAAAGCACATGTAGGACCCCACTACTGCCCACACTGGGCCAAGGTTTGATTGAGCTTTTGCCCTCTAGGGGTTCCTACCGTCCTCCTAGTTGAAGGATGTGTATGGATGTGTAGTATGTGTGGAAGTGGCCTATACCTGGGGAACCAAGAAGTGTAGTATGTGTGGAAGTGGCCTATACCTGGGGAACCAAGAAGTGTAGTATGTGTGGAAGTGGCCTATATATGGGGAACCAAGAAGTGTAGTATGTGTGGAAGTGGCCTATACCTGGGGAAACAAGAAGTATAGTATGTGTGGAAGTGGCCTATACCTGGGGAAACAAGAAGTATAGTATGTGTGGAAGTGGCCTATACCTGGGGAAACAAGAAGTATAGTATGTGTGGAAGTGGCCTATACCTGGGGAACCAAGAAGTGTAGTATGTGTGGAAGTGGCCTATATATGGGGAACCAAGAAGTGTAGTATGTGTGGAAGTGGCCTATACCTGGGGAACCAAGAAGTGTAGTATGCGTGGAAGTGGCCTATACCTGGGGAACCAAGAAGTGTAGTATGTGTGGAAGTGGCCTATACCTAGGGAACCAAGAAGTGTAGTATGTGTGGAAGTGGCCTATACCTGGGAAACCAAGAAGTGTAGTATGTGTGGAAGTGACCTATACCTGGGGAACCGAGAAGTGTAGTATGTGTGGAAGTGGCCTATATATGGGGAACCAAGAAGTGTAGTATGTGTGGAAGTGGCCTATACCTTGGAAACCAAGAAGTGTAGTATGTGTGGAATTGGCCTATACCTTGGAAACCAAGAAGTGTAGTATGTGTGGAAGTGGCCTATACCTGGGGAACCAAGAAGCCTGAGCTTGGTCAGGGGACTTGTGGTGTCCAAGATAAAGAGGGTCAGCTAGCCTGGTGGCAGTGACAGGTCTCCTCTCTGGGCCACATGCCTTATACCTTACAACCTGATATTTGTTGGGGTGGGTATTTGGCACAATCACTGATGGACCTGACCTGTAACCACAGGATTGGGGCCCCCTAAAACCCTTGTGCATTTTCAAAGAGCACAGAAAATTATCTTCCCATTCCCCAACTGATTTCTGTCAGGATCATCAGGTGTTTCCTGCACTTATCAAATACAGTTATATACTGTAAAGAAAAAGATCTAATGGTATATTTAGCAGATTAAAAGGGAAAAAAATAAGGGAAATTCATTGTTATTGATTACACTTTGATACACTTTAAAGCAGTCATTCTCAACCAGGGTTCCATGAAGTTTCTAGAGGTTCCTTTAGCTGAGGCTGATTATCTTTTAATGGTGTTTACAGAATTGTGGGTGCAATGTCACTTAGCAGAGCCAGTGGCAGAACACCAATGATCCTAATTTTCTGTAGGGTGGAATTTTGATCATCACCGTAAGGGGAACATTCTTCCCATTGACCACCAATGTAAGGAGCATTCTTCCCACTGATCACCAACGTGAGGAGCATTCTTCCCACTGACCACCAATATAAGGGACATTCTTCCCACTGACCACCAATGTAAGGAGCATTCTTCCCACTGATCACCAATGTAAGGGGATTATTCTTCCCATTGACCACCAATGTAAGATGCATTCTTCCCACTGATAACCAATGTAAGGAGCATTCTTCCCACTGACCATCAATGTAAGGAACATTCTTCCCACTGACCACCAATGTAAGATGCATTCTTCCCACTGATCACCAATGTAAGGAGCATTCTTTCCACTGATCACCAATGTAAGGAGCATTCTTTCCACTGATCACCAATGTAAGGAACATTTTACCCACTGATCACCAATGTAAGGAGCATTTTTCCCACTGATCACCAATGTAAGGAGCATTTTTCCCACTGATCTCCAATGTAAGGAACATTATTCCCACTGATCTCCAATGTAAGGAGCATTCTTCCCACTGATCACCAATGTAAGGGACATTCTTCCCACTGATCACCAATGTAAGGAACATTCTTCCCACTGACTACCAATATAAGGGACATTCTTCCCACTGATCACCAATGTAAGGATCATTCTTCCCACTGACCACCAATGTAAGGGACATTCTTCCCACTGATCACCAATGTAAGGAGCATTCTTCCCACTGACCCCCAATGTAAGGGACATTGTTCCCACTGATCACCAATGTAAGGGGCATTCTTCCCACTGACCACCGATGTAAGGAGCATTCTTCCCAATTTTGTTTATTAAAAGTCTTGCAATCAATAAGCATAAAATCAATATACATAAATAAATATATACATATTTACATGAAAAGGGGGAAAAAATACATAGCAAATTCTGCTCTCAAATAAAGACTGCCTTTACAGCAAAAACAAAACTCACATCATGAAACACATCATTACCGGGAAAAATAATCTTAATAAGACTCACACCACCACACCAGACATCAAACCTGCGAGGTCAAGAAACAAAACCCCATGCAGCCCTTCTTCAAAAATGAAGATATTAACCAACAAAAGCTAAGGGCGTGAAAGAAATAGCATAGGAAAAAAGCTTTTCACCCAGAGATGGACAGTTCACCAAAAGCAGGTCTGATATTCCTCCACGCCCTTATCCAGACCGCTCGAGGCTCCCTGCCCTTCTCAAGACCCCGAATCTTCCCAACCTCACCCAGAATATCGTACACCACCACCTCGACAGGGAGGACTTTCTTCCGCAGGGTAATCTGGCACCGTGCATTCCACGTGAAGTAACGGACAACTATACTAACTAGAAAAAGTGTATCCAAATCAAAATCCCAGCGAGTCGGGAATGCCCCGTACACCCACTCCGCATAACTCATGCGATAGAGAAAGGGGATGCCTAGAGCCCTCCCCACCCTTTTATACATCTCTATATTAAAGGGACACTGGAGCAAAAAGTGGTCCATAGACTCCACTTTACCAACACACTCCGCTCTAGGACAATCCCGATCATCCACAGGGCGATGCTTCAGGTTCCCTCTCACATAGAGCCTTCCATGGAAAGCGAGCCAGTCTTGATCCCTAAACTTCAAAGGGATTCTTCCTAAGTTAATTAAACGCAACCCCTCCCTCATTACGGGGCCTGGGCAATCCCTTAAGGTCGGCGACACACTGAAAGCAAAGCCCAAAATCCTCTTCTCCAGAAGCTTTCTGGGGAGGGACTTGATATCCCCCACTGTCACCTGCCACTGCCTAAGTATTTTCAGACACGGGGCAACATAAGCCGGAAGCTTGCCATGTCGGACTCTCAGACTTTTCACTGGCCCGCCATCTTCCCAGCATCGCAGAAAAGGCCTAAACCAAGATTGAAAAATACCCACCCATCCCGGCGGGGTCTCTGCTAACATATTACCAAGATTATACTTTAAAAAGAGCAGAGAAAAGAAAACTATAGGGTTGACCATTCCTAGACCACCCTCCCGCCTGGACAGGTAAGTTACATTGCGTTTGATCAGGTTCAGCCTATTTCCCCATAACAGTTGGAAAAAGCAGCTGTACACCATTGCATAGAGAGATTCCGGCAAGATACAGACAAAGCTGACATATAAAAAGATTGGGATCAGGTAAGTTTTAATCAACTCAACCCTTTCCCTCCAGGAAAGTTTCCATTTCTTCCAGCTTGCCACCTTGGCATTAGCATTCAACAACCTGCTTTCCCAATTTCGATGACCATAGTCACCAGGACCAAATTTGATGCCCAACACTTTAATTTCCTGCTGGGGCTCTGGGAAGGCATCCGGAAGTTCGAAGCTTTCACCTTCCTCACCCATCCAGAAAACTTCACTCTTTTCATGATTGATTTTAGAGCCAGAAGCCTCAGTGTACTGCTCTATCACAGAGACCACCTCCTGCGCCTCCTCCATCCCAGAGATAATAACAGATACATCATCGGCATAGGCCACGACCTTCAAAGGCGGCACACCAGCAATGCCCAAAGGCACCCCACACAATGATCCACTCTCTAACCTTCTTATGAAGGGGTCGATTGCGAATACATATAGCAGGGGGCTCAAAGGACACCCCTGGCGCACACCAGAGCCAACCTCAAAAGGCCGTCCAACCCAACCATTAACAAGTGGGAAGCTCTCAGCCCCTTTATATAATGTTTTCAGCCAATCAATAAACCTCCCCTGCAGGCCGTATCTACCAAGTAGCAAATACAGGTACTCATGATTGACTCGATCAAAAGCCTTCGCCTGATCCAATGCCAGCAAGTACTTTCTCCATCCAGCAGCCCTGCATCGCTCCAAAGCCTCCCGGACAGCTAAAATTGCTGAAAAGGTACTTCTGCCCTGGACCGAGCAGTGCGGATGATTGGACAAAAAAACGCCTGCTACCGACGACAAGCGCCAAAAAAGAATCTTCGACAAGATCTTTCTATCAACATTGAGAAGACTGATGGGGCGCCAGTTCTCAATTATTGAGGGGTCTTTACCTTTTGACAGAAGAATCACAGCGGATTGCCTCATGGAGGGAGGGAGAGAACCCTCTTCTAAACAGCTGTTATAAACCTCCGCTAAAAAGGGAGCCAGAATGGACTTAAAACACTTGTAAAATTCAGCTGTCAACCCATCTGGCCCAGGCGACTTTTTGGTAGCCAGCTTCTCTATAGCACGAACTACCTCATCCACTGAAATTGGTTCTGTCAAATCCATCAAAGGCAATGTATCATTTCCCAATCCTGGAGTAGAATCCAGAAAGCTTTCCATCCTGTCCCGACTATGGTCCTTTCTTCCCAGAAGGTCTGCGTAATATGACCTGAAGATCTCCAGGATCCCTGATCTGGACTTCACCAGGGAACCCGTACTATCCCTCAGACCTATGACCGTCTTAACTTCTATGCCTTACTTACAGTTCTGGTAAGGATCAGGCGAGTGATATTTCCCATAATCTCTCTCCAGAACCAAGGAGGCATGCCGGTCGTATTGACACTTCCTAAGAAGAAGCTTTACCTCCGAGATCTCCCCTGGATCTCCTCCATACGAGACAAGACGATCAAGCTTCCTCCGCAAATGCTGGTAGGCAATATACATACCAAGCTGCTTCTTCTTACTTATGGCCTTGAAAAGTCCAATCGCCCTTTGTTTCACAAGCTCCCACCACTCTGACTTACTGCTGCAAAAGTCCAGAATAGAAACCTGTGCCTGAAAAAAATCCTCAAAGGATTGTCTTACCTCTACATCTTCCAGGAGAGCCGAATTCAGTTTCCAGGTACCCCTTCCCCTGGGTGGAGTGTCCGAGGCATTCAGAGTCACAGACAGCATACAGTGGTCAGAGAACTCCACCGCCCTCAACTCAGGAGACGAGAAAGCAGAGTTCTCCTTTAAAAAAAACCTGTCTATCCTACTCTGACTATTCCCTCTCTGAAACGTGAATCCCGTGCTGCCAGGGCAGTGCTTAATGTGCACATCTACCAGGCCTGCTTGTCTAACCATATCTCTAAGAAAAACGCTATCATAACCCAGCCTGTCTATGGAGACCCTCCTGTCTTCAGGCCTAATTATGGTGTTAAAGTCACCTCCAAAGACAACCTGCTGGGATGTAAAAAGGAAGGGCTTGATCTTTGTGAGGAGGCATTTCCTGTCCCATTTTGACTGCGGTCCATAGATATTGATCAGGCGCAGGTCCTGCCCCCTAACAGAGACGTCTAAGACAATGCATCTCCCCATTTCTACCTCAATTACCCGCCGGCACGTTACCATATCGGTTTTAAAAAGAACCGATACTCCGCTGCAAGGCTCAGCCGCAAGAGACCAAAAGGAGGGACCGCATCTCCACTCCCTTTTTGCTAGATGGACATCGGCCAAAGTATTGAGCCAGGTCTCTTGCAAAAATAAAATCTCAGCATCAAACTCACTGAGCAAAAATAAGGCAATATCACGAGCTCTTGCAGATTTCACTCTGGCGACATTAATGGTCGCCACCTTTATCAGAGCGGGAACTGCCATCAGGATGATTGGGGTAGTCGTTTCTTAACCTCCACCACACTCTCATCACCCGAAACAGCTCTCTTTACACTATGTGACTCCCCCTCATCCATAGATGATAAAGAAATAGATAAATCCGACACCAACTCCTCCCCTGATAAAACAGAAAATGTGTTGCCAAGAGGAACCCCTCCTGGCTCTAACTGTAAGGAAGAAATGACCACTTTACTGGTCTTCCTCTTCTTCTTTTTCTTCCTCTTTGTCCTCTCCCACCCCTCATCATCCGAATCCTCCACAACAGAGGGTGAGACATGGGACATGGACACCCCTCCCTCAACCCCATCGACCCCACCACCATCCAGCACCCCTGCACCCTCTTGGCCGCGTTTGCGGTGTCGAGAGACAGGGACTGGAGGTGGAGTAGGCAGAGGGGGAAGATCCACTATACCCGCCCCCCCCCAGCAGCTTCCGCTAGTCTGGAGGATCTACGCACAGTAGATGTAGGAACAACAGGAGGGACAGACACAGGAGGGGCAGCAACAATTTCCTCTCTAACTTCAGCTGCTTCATCTTCTTTATCAAGCCTCTGCAGCTCAGTCTCCAATCCTGGCAGGTTATGCAGTGCCTCTGGGCACTGGCTATATGGATGACCCAGCTGCTGGCACAAATTGCACCGAATCTGGGTGCATTCTCTGGCCAAATGGCCTAAATCCTGGCACAGTGAGCACTTCTTGTGGGTGCAGGACGATGCAAAGTGGCCTTTATCATCACATTTATTACACACCTTAGGCTGACCCTGGTAGAAAATGGTCAGCCTATCCCTACCCAGAAAGGCTGAGCAGGGAAGGTGCTGAACTACATCGCCCAGCACCCTCAATTTTAGTGACACTGTCCAGGCCCCTGTCCATATCCCATGCTCATCAAGGACCTTCCGCAGTGGAGTGAGGACCTCGCCATATCGGCGTAGCCATACTAATAAATCAGCCTCTGGTATGGATTCGTTACGCACCAAAATGGTCACTGATTTTATCAGAGGCTGCCTTGAAATCACCTTTGGCACTCCACTGCTGAAGGCCCTTGCACCTCCTATATCTTTCCCAGAAGAGATCCAAACTCTCAGGTTTTACAAACGATAGATCAAATCCATAACTCCCCACCGGGCAAATCAAAGCAAAAATATTACAGGCTTTAAACCCCATTTCCAAAATCAACTCAGCCACCCTCCCCCTTACTGGTGGAGTTCCATCCCCCACCCACCTCAACTGAACCACATTCCTCCTCCTATACCCACTAACCAGCCCCCCACCAAACCTCCCTGAATTTTGACTATTAACAGAATTCCCACCACCCACCCTGGTGTGACTCCCCAAAGCTGAAGCATAGCTGCCAACATTCCTCCCAGCAGAAAATCCATCAGTTTGTTTTAAATTATCTGACACAGACTTAGCAGATAACGATTGTACAGATCCGGGATTGATCTGTACAATCAAATCTTTCCTCTGTTGAGGAGGAGAAATGTCATTTTTATTTTTCCCAACATTACTAACCCCTTCACCACCACCCACCACATTCATTGCTTTAACATTAATGTCATTTTTTCATACTTGCTGGGATATTTATTATTCCTGTTGTCTTCAGAGCAGAATCCATAGTTGCTGCTGCACTGGTAAGAACTCCAGCTGTCATCTTCTCTTCCACTAGGACAGGGTTTTCAGCTGTGGAAATGGCATTCTGTTTTAACACAGCAACAGGTGAAACATTGCAGGTAACTTCCATAGCTGCTTCCTCTCCACTTCCAGCACCATGTTGATCCCCTCCCCCACCAGAAATCAGCTGGTCAATCAGCACTGGAAGACTGGGAGGCTCAGGTGAACATGAATCAGGCTCTTTGGAGCTGGCAGCCATTTTGCTTGCTGTGGGACTACTGGTCTCAGCCAGACCAGCAAAATCCATGCCTGGGGTGTTTAATGCAGGTCCATCCACATTCATCTGATGGTCCGGGGATTCCACGGTCAGGGATTTTCCTTGCATGTCTGCACTCAGTTTCTCCACAGTGGTAACTCCAATAGGTAGCTGTATGCAGAGCTCCTTCTCATCTGGGACACCATCCACTACAGCAGGTGGGGCAGACATGCTGGAAGGCAGCATGGTGTACTGGGATTTCTCCACCAGTACTGGCTTTGCTGGCTTGAATCTCCTCTGTTCATCCTCAGGGATTTCTGATGGATCATCAGAAAAGACAAACTTGTCTGCTTTCAGGGGTGACTCCATCTCCTGGATGAATGTCAGGGATCCATGTCCACTCTCAACCCCCTGGCTGGTTGCCGCTGGTGATTCCCAGTTCTGGCATGGGGGGAGAGGTGCAGAGGCAGATGGAGCCTGGTCATCCATTAACTGAGGCTGCTGATCCACAGAACTTGCTGATGCTTGGCTGGTAAATCGCCTCTCATTGTCAAATTTTTCTTTAAATGCTCCACTTCTGTCTTTCAGCCTTTCCAATAATAAAGATTGTTTCTTTACCTTTTCCTCCAATTCCTGTAACTCAGGCTTCATGGCTGTGCGATTTTTACTCCAGGCCTGGAAATACTTGGTTTTGAAGGATTTGTGTTCAGCCTTCAAAACTTTAAGTTTTTCTTCCGCTCTCCCAATCGTCCTAAAACTATTGATAATATTCTGGCTGAAGATATCCGCATTCTCACCAGGGCCTGGACCCACAGACAGGTCCTCCACCTCCTCCTCACTAGGCCCCGTGTCATCAGGGGGATCCCTCCCAGGGCCTCCCCCAGGATCAGGCATTGTTCCTGGGCCAAGCTAGCAGGCAAGGCCCAGGCTTGAAAAAAGGCTGGATCTCAGAGAGAGCTCCTTGGGTGTGTCCTCCTCCTTCTTCCCACTGACCACCAATGTAAGGGCCATTCTTTATTTATCATTATTTTTTATTCTATTTCATTTAGCAGGTGTTCCCGAGGGTTCCTCCAGGGTAAAAAGGTAGAGAGTCGGCTTTAGAGTATGTCCATAGAAGAGGGTTTTTTGGACAGAGCATGAAATGGTTTTATTCTCTTTCAGATTTGTTCATTTCATGTTCTGGAGGCACAACAAGAAGTGTGATAAAATCACTCCAAAGTGGGGGAATATCCTTTCTTAGATAGTTGTCTCTGGAAAAGGGGTTCTCATTGAAAGATTTCTGTTCCATTTATAAATGTAAAATTTAGGACTTCCCATCAATTTTATTCCCAGTGATGATGGCATGCACGACAGCGGGGACATAGGCAACATGTATGAGGCCCCTTTCATATGGGGGGTGGGGGGGTGGGATCTACTCAGCAGACTTCGTGGAGCCACCATCATTGAAAAGATTGGGGGCCAGGGATAGTAAGGCTGGGGAGGAAGAACGTAGAGCAGGGGTCTCTAAACTTTCTAAAACAAGGGCTAGTTTATTGTCCTTCAGACTTTTAGGGGGGTTGACTGTGGCCATTGGGAGTAGAAAAGGTCCCGATGTCAGTAGGGAAAAACAATGCCCCATCTTTGGTGTCAGTGGGAGGAATTTTGCCCCATCTTTGGTGTCAGTGGGATGAGTTTTGACCTATCGGAGTCATTGGGAGGAATTTTACCACATTATTGGTGTTGTTTGAAGGAATATAAAAATTCAACATATCTACATTCCAGGAGATATATTCTTCCTTCTTAAGATGTTTCCTTAAAGCCATGCCCCTGGCGACGTCAGATGATGACGAAACACGTAGAGAGGAGCCAATGACGCACAACGTTGTTACAGACTGGGACATGGTGGCCATCTTGTTGGTTTGAAACGATTACTTGTGGATAAGCTGGAAGTTTTTAACCTTAATGTGTGTGATTCTTGCTTATAATTAAACCGTTTTATGATGTTTACACTATGAGAAGTGTCCTGTTTATCTCCACATGTCACTCTATGATTATGGAGACTAATGGAGAGGAGTACTGAGGAGGAACGTAGAAAGGATTCCATTGTCATCTGCCTATTGTATCCACCACTTCCATAGACCTTTGTAGTGAGGGTCTATGATATTTGGTAAGTGGCTGTGTGATTGGCTGTCGTGGTGGTCTTCATGTTATTAATAGAAGATTGCATCTTTGTTCTCTCCTTGGATGTGGACCTTTTCTAGAATTTACTAGCACTGCACTTATTTTATTTTTATTTTTTTAAGAAATAGTGCCCCTTCACTGGGGTCAGTGGGGGGAATGCCCCATTGTTGGGGTATCAATAAAAGGAATAGTGCCCCAAGGGCCGAATAAAAGCAATCAAAGGGCCACAGTTTGAAGTCCACTGACGTAGATGATGTTCGACGTCCTCCAGCCAGGAAATGAGGCAGGTTCTTTCTTGCTGCAGCTTCTAATGCACATTGTGAGACGCTCACAGTGTGCAGGAAAATCAGAGTCCAGGAGAGGAGCCTGTACAATTGCGCAGAACTGAAGGGAGGGCTGGAGGTCAGCTTTGGTAACCAACTTCAATTTGATGTTTCTTGGCTGTCCAGCTAATCCAGTTCCTCCATTTGAACATTTATAAACTGAAGAACAATTTCGCACTCAAATAGGGCGGACAAAAGGCACTATTAATAGTGGGTGAAATAGTATTCTCTTTTCCATCACTGTTACTAATTATACGAGTCTGTTTATCCCAAAAGCCAGATTTCCAAGAAGGGGCCAACATTGTTGCTGGTCATGGGGTCCAAATGTGTAATTATGGGGAACATCTACCTGCGACCCTCATAGGGTCAGAGTCATAGATCGGCCAATGAGTGTTTTTTAGCCCACATTCGCAGTCTGCACCATGACCCAACCCAACTGCATTTGTCCCTATTCAAAACACATGGACATTACCAGTAACATTGATACATTTGTGGGTATTGATTGCTTTCAGGACCCATTCACATCGTCCCGTTGGGGTAACACACGCTGAAGCAATGCACTGATGCATGTACAGCGTGGAGCGATTCAGTGACTTCACTGTGCTATTTATTTTCAATCGCACCCCAATGCACCATCAGGCTCGGTTCCCACTACTGGGATGCAACTTTGATGCAATTTATAGTAGGATTATGTGACTTTGCATATTCTATGGGGCTTAGCTGCACTGTAAATCACACCAAAGCAATGCAGGAACCTTTTCCAAAATCGCATCGCAAAAATCTCCCTCCCCCAAACACAAATATGATATCCACCAGGCACAAATCTCCACCAGGCACAAATCTCTCTCCCCCAAGCACAAATCTCCACCAGGCACAAATCTCTCTCCCCCAAGCACAAATCTCCACCAGAACCGAATCTCCCTCCTCCCAAGCTCAAATCTCCACCAGGGACAAATCCCTCTCCCCCAAGAACAAATCTCCACCAGCACAAATCTCCCTCCCCCAAGCATAAATCTCCACCAGGAACGAATCTCCCTCCTCCCAAGCACAAATCTCCACCAGGCACAAATCTCCACCAGGCACAAATCTCCCTCCCCAAGCACAAATCTCCACCAGGCACAAATCTCCCTCCCCCAAGAACAAATCTCCACCAGGCACAAATCTCCCTCCCCAAGCACAAATCTCCACCAGGCACAAATCTCTATCGGGCACAAATCTCCACCAGGCACAAATCTCCCTTCTCCCAAGCACAAATCTCCATCAGGCACAAATCTCCCTCCCCCCAAGTACAAATCTCCACAAGGCACAAATCTCCCTCCCCCAAGCACAAATCTGCACCGGGCACAAATCTTCCTCCTCCTAAGTACAAATCTCCATCAGGCACAAATCTCCCTCCCCCCAAGTACAAATCTCCACCAGGCACAAAACTCCCTCTTCCCAAGCACAAATCTCCCTCCTCCCAAGCACAAATCTCCACCAGGCACAAATTTCCCTCCTCCCAAGCACAAATTTCCACCAGGCACAAATCACCCTCCCCAAGCACAGTTTCCACCAGGCACAAATCTCCCTCCCCCCAAGCACAAATCTACACAAGGTACAAATCTCCCTCCCCCCAAGCACAAATCTCCACCAGGCACAAATCTCCCCCCCCAAGCACAAATCTCCACCAGGCACAAATCTCCCTCCTCCCAAGCACAAATCTCCACCAGGCACAAATCTCCCTCCTCCCAAGCATAAATCTCCACCAGGGACAAATCTCCCTCCCCAAGCACAAATCTCCACCAGGCACAAATCTCCCTCCTCCCAAGCACAAATTTCCACCAGGCACAAATCACCCTCCCCAAGCACAGTTTCCACCAGGCACAAATCTCCCTCCCCCCAAGCACAAATCTACACAAGGTACAAATCTCCCTCCCCCAAGCACAAATCTCCACCAGGCACAAATCTCCCCCCAAGCACAAATCTCCACCAGGCACAAATCTCCCTCCTCCCAAGCACAAATCTCCACCAGGCACAAATCTCCCTCCTCCCAAGCATAAATCTCCACCAGGGACAAATCTCCCTCCCCCAAGCACAAATCTCCACCAGGCACAAATCTCCCTCCTCCCAAGCACAAATCTCCAACCAGGCACAAATCTCCCTTCTCCCAAGCACAAATCTACACAAGGTACAAATCTCCCTCCCCACAAGCACAAATCTACACAAGGTACAAATCTCCCTCCCCCAAGCACAAATCTCCACCAGGCACAAATCTCCCTCCTCCCAAGCACAAATCTCCACCAGGCACAAATCTCCCTCCTCCCAAGCACAAATCTCCACCAGGCACAAATCTCCCTCCTCCCAAGCATAAATCTCCACCAGGGACAAATCTCCCTCCCCAAGCACAAATCTCCACCAGGCACAAATCTCCCTCCTCCCAAGCACAAATCTCCACCAGGCACAAATCTCCCTCCCCAAGCACAAATCTCCACCAGGCACAAATCTCCCTCCTCCCAAGCACAAATTTCCACCAGGCACAAATCACCCTCCCCAAGCACAGTTTCCACCAGGCACAAATCTCCCTCCCCCCAAGCACAAATCTACACAAGGTACAAATCTCCCTCCCCCAAGCACAAATCTCCACCAGGCACAAATCTCCCCCCAAGCACAAATCTCCACCAGGCACAAATCTCCCTCCTCCCAAGCACAAATCTCCAACCAGGCACAAATCTCCCTTCTCCCAAGCACAAATCTACACAAGGTACAAATCTCCCTCCCCACAAGCACAAATCTACACAAGGTACAAATCTCCCTCCCCCAAGCACAAATCTCCACCAGGCACAAATCTCCCTCCTCCCAAGCACAAATCTCCACCAGGCACAAATCTCCCTCCTCCCAAGCATAAATCTCCACCAGGGACAAATCTCCCTCCCCAAGCACAAATCTCCACCAGGCACAAATCTCCCTCCTCCCAAGCACAAATCTCCACCAGGCACAAATCTCCCTCCCCAAGCACAAATCTCCACCAGGCACAAATCTCCCTCCTCCCAAGCACAAATTTCCACCAGGCACAAATCACCCTCCCCAAGCACAGTTTCCACCAGGCACAAATCTCCCTCCCCCCAAGCACAAATCTACACAAGGTACAAATCTCCCTCCCCCAAGCACAAATCTCCACCAGGCACAAATCTCCCCCCAAGCACAAATCTCCACCAGGCACAAATCTCCCTCCTCCCAAGCACAAATCTCCACCAGGCACAAATCTCCCTCCTCCCAAGCATAAATCTCCACCAGGGACAAATCTCCCTCCCCCAAGCACAAATCTCCACCAGGCACAAATCTCCCTCCTCCCAAGCACAAATCTACACAAGGTACAAATCTCCCTCCCCCCAAGCACAAATCTACACAAGGTACAAATCTCCCTCCCCCAAGCACAAATCTCCACCAGGCACAAATCTCCCCCCAAGCACAAATCTCCACCAGGCACAAATCTCCCTCCTCCCAAGCACAAATCTCCAGCAGGCACAAATCTCCCTCCTCCCAAGCATAAATCTCCACCAGGGACAAATCTCCCTCCCCAAGCACAAATCTCCACCAGGCACAAATCTCCCTCCTCCCAAGCACAAATCTCCACCAGGCGCAAATCTCCCTTCTCCCAAGCACAAATCTACACAAGGTACAAATCTCCCTCCCCCCAAGCACAAATCTTCACCAGGCACAAATCTCCCTCCTCCCAAGCATAAATCTCCACCAGGGACAAATCTCCCTCCCCAAGCACAAATCTCCACCAGGCACAAATCTCCCTCCTCCCAAGCACAAATTTCCACCAGGCACAAATCACCCTCCCCAAGCACAGTTTCCACCAGGCACAAATCTCCCTCCCCCCAAGCACAAATCTACACAAGGTACAAATCTCCCTCCCCAAGCACAAATCTCCACCAGGCACAAATCTCCCCCCAAGCACAAATCTCCACCAGGCACAAATCTCCCTCCTCCCAAGCACAAATCTCCACCAGGCACAAATCTCCCTCCTCCCAAGCATAAATCTCCACCAGGGACAAATCTCCCTCCCCCAAGCACAAATCTCCACCAGGCACAAATCTCCCTCCTCCCAAGCACAAATCTACACAAGGTACAAATCTCCCTCCCCCCAAGCACAAATCTACACAAGGTACAAATCTCCCTCCCCCAAGCACAAATCTCCACCAGGCACAAATCTCCCCCCAAGCACAAATCCCCACCAGGCACAAATCTCCCTCCTCCCAAGCACAAATCTCCACCAGGCACAAATCTCCCTCCTCCCAAGCAAACCCCTAAATAATCTGCTAATCTCTTCCCCTCACAAACTTCTCCTTCAGTGAATCTACCCCGGGGTCCCCGACCTTTGCAAATTTCTCCCCAAGCACAAATATTCCTCTGCCTCATCCTTAGGTACACATATCCCCCTCCAGGCAATAATTGCAAAGCAGCAACAACCCCCTAAAAGAAAAAAAAAGTAGAAAAATAAAAAAAAGTGAGAAAAAGTATAAAAAGTAGAGTAAAGCAGTAATAAACCCTTACTGACCCCCAAGCACAAATCGCACCCCCTCACACACCCCCTTCTTCAGCACATATCTACCCCCAGCTCTAATCTATCTTCTCCTTCCTCAGCACAAAAGCCTGGAGGGACCACTGTTTGTTCTGACTCATGTTGCAGCATTGCAATTATTTCAAGAAAATCTAAATGTCAAAAAATGGATTTTGTTGAAGTGGGGGACTGAGGAGAAGAGTAGGGCACATGCAGGGCAGCCATTGGACGTTTTGGGGCCCCTTACACAACTTTAGACCTGGGCCACCTCCGGGCCTGACCACCAAAATTCTGCAGGGCCCGCCCTCTGGTCGTCCAACCGAATCCACCCACTGGCCATCCCACACCGAGTCCTTCAGTGCCCCTGCTTCTATTTTAACACTCTTACAACTTAATATATGAAATAGAATCCAATCCATCAAAGAGACATCCCCATATATTCAGCAAAGAGACATCCCAATCCAACAAAGAGACATCCCAATCCAGTAAAGAGACTGCCTCATATATTCAGCAAAGAGACATCCTAATCCAACAAAGAGACATCCCAATCCAGTAAAGAGACTGCCTCATATATTCAGCAAAGAGACATCCTAATCCAACAAAGAGACATCCCAATCGGGTAAAGAGACGGCCTCATATATTCAGCAAAGACACATCCCAATCCAGTAAAGAGACTGCCTCATGTATTCAGCAAACATATATCCCAATGCAGCAAAGAGATAGCCTTATATATTCAGCAAAGAGACATCCCTTCAGCTGCATTGGCTTATTCTGCAGCCGCTCTGCTTTAGCAATTGCTAGTTACTACAGCAGCAACAACTCGGTCTCGTTGGTTGAGGCCTGGGCGATGGGGCCCCTCGGAATGCCCGGGCCCCTTACATGTGTATGGGCTGTCCCCCCTGATGGCTGCCGCGGGCACATGCCCCAAGTGCCCTGTGCTAGTGACCCCCCCCCCACGCTGCCAATGAGGATCAATCTAAAATCTTAATTTCCAGCTGGCCACACATTTAACAACTAGATTGTACAACCTACTGCACATGCAGGTCATCCGCCAGCCTCTAATTTTGCTGACTCCTATATCTTTTTGGGACATGGACCCAGCTGATTTCTTTGGGACTGCTATGGTGACCTACTGGCTACTTTGTGAGGTGAGTGTGAAACTTCAGAGATGAGACACCTTTCACTGAACACCTTTGGGATGAATTAGAGTGCAGACTGCGAGCCAGGCCTTCTCTCCAACATCAGTGCCTGACCTCACAATTGCACTTCTGGAAGAATGGTCAAACATCCCATAGACACACTCCTAATCCTTGTGGACAGCCTTCCCAGAGGAGTTGAAGCTGTTATAGCTGCAAAGGGTGGGACAACTCAATATTGAACCCTATGGACTAAGACTGGCTCTCCTGCACGAACCGACATAGCCCTACGTCGGTCCTGTGCACTCCGCTGGCGTGCTCCCACCCCCACTAGGCAGCGGGAAAGCCGATCCATGGGGCTGGTGGCCACGATTGCCACCGGGCACCTGCGATCGCTCCCTGCTGAGAGAGAAGAACGAACTGCTGTTGTGAACACAGCTGACCATTCTTCTCTCTGGAATGATCACGAAGCGCCTGCTATATAGGATCACAGGTCTCTATGGTCATTTCACAAGCCCCTCCCCCATACAGTTAGAAAACACCCCCTAGGCTCACACTTAACCCTTTGATCGTCCCTGGGTTAACCCCTTCTCTGCCATTGTCATTATTACAGTAACAGTGCATATTTTTAGCACTGATTACTGTAGTAATGTCACTAGTCCCCCCAAAAGTGTAAAAAATGTCAGTTAGGGGTCCGATCTGTCCGCCGCAATGTCGCAGTCCCGCTAAAAATCGCAGATCGCCGCCATTACTAAAAAAAAAAAAAAAAAAATGACATAAATTTTTCCCCTAGTTTGTAGACGCGATAACTTTTGCACAAACCAATCAAAATACACTTATTGCGATTTTTATTTTTTTTTACCAAAAATATGTAGCAGAATGCAAATTGCCCCAAAAAATGATAAAAAATTTGATTTTTTTTTTTTTGGGAATGTTATATAGCAGAAATGGAAAAATATTATTTTTTTTTTTCTGAGTGACATAAATCTTTTCCCTAGTTAGGAGACGCGATAACTTTTGAGCAAACCAATCAAAATTCACTTATTGCGATTTTTTTTTTTACCGAAACTATGTAGCAGAATACAAATTGGCCTAAAATTATAAAAAAAATTATTTTTTATTTTTTTTGGGAATGTTATATAACAGAAAGTGAAATATATATATATTTTTTTTTCTGAATGACATAAACTTTCCCTAGTTTGTAGATGCGATAACTTGTGCGCAAACCAATTAAAATACGCTTATTGGGATTTTTTTTTTTGTTTTACCGAAAATATGTAGCAGAATACAAATTGGCCTAAAATTATAAAAAAAAAAAAATGATTTTTATTTATTTATTTTTTTTGGGAATGTTATATAGCAGAAAGTGAAAAATATTGTTTTTTTTTTTCTAAATGACACATTTTTCCCCTAGTTTGAAGACGCGATAACTTTTGCGCAAACCAATCAAAATACGCTTATTGGGATTTTTTTTTATCGGAAATATGTAGCAGAATACAAATTAGCCTAAAATGTTAAAAAAATGATTTTTAATTTTTTTTTTTGGGAATGTTATATAGCAGAAAGTGGAAAATATATATATTTTTTTCTAAATGTAGCACCCTACAAGGTAGGTGCTAGGTAAATGTATAGTGGGCCTTGTCTGCCTAACAGCAGGGCCATGATTTCTTTTGGTCAGGGTGTAAGGGCTTCCAGATGTGCCTGCTGAGGGGGAAGTCTCCCCACTGGCTCCTGTGAGAGGCTCCTCATAGGGCAGTGGAGGAAGCCCAATCAGGGGACACATTGTTGTGGAAATTTTGGTTGTGGACATTTCTTTAGTTAAATAGTCATAATGTCTCCCAGTGTCGAGTTTTACCGATAATCGCTATTCACATTGATTGTCGCTTTAACTATCATTGCAGGAAAGACTTGTTAGTGAAACCCTTCCATTGGATGAGATGGCACAATACTAGTAGCAAAGAGAGTCCATCGCATGGATCTATGTCCGCAGTTCGGGGCCCTGTACTGCTGAGATATGTTTGTGATATGGAAATTCTTATCATTTTACCAAGATTAATAGATGGCACCTTTTAGTCACATTCGATCGGTGTGACTGAGGGGCTGCTGCTATTATCTTATGCAGATAAAACCTCATCAACTGGAACAAATAGAATGGTCACTATCAAATAAGCTTTATATGTGAATTATGTTTGATGAAGACCCACTAACAGGTAATGTATCCATGTTTACGGATTGACATGAATGAACAATGAAAAGCCATGTGCCCCTTGTGGCAGTTGAGCCCTTTGTTCGCTCGTGTCCATTCATAGGCATGTACTCCACAGTTTCTATTGTTTTTTTGAATGTATACATGTTCTGTGATTGGTGGTCTTGAAGCAACTCCCTGTAACTCCCTTTTTGTTAAATAAACCTGATGTGTCCTGGAGGAAGCAGTTACTCAGAGGAACCCCCCAGAGAGCATCGAATTGACTACAGCAAGCATGTCTGTTCATTTCTTTGCTGCCAGCGCTGGGAAACTTTAAACAGAAGAGCGGTACAATTGTACTTTTCAGTACAAGCTATTAATAGTGTTTGGTGCGTATTAATTTTGAGCGCACTGAAGCGGGTTTCTATGCTCCGAGCCCTATTAATTTCCACAACAACATCCAAGCTTGTAACTAGCCCAGAAGGCAGATTATGCTGCAAAGGATTCTGGGAGAGTTTGGGGGAAGCGTGTGACATGGGGTCTTTGGCGGGAGCAGAGTCCCAGGAAGGAGAGTGCGGCTGTCTCTTCTCCTGTCTGAGGAAGGTGGATGTCTCGGGGTGTCGCCTGAGAATCCAGAGAGTGCTGAGTTGAGCTGAGGGGATCCGGTGTGCCGAGAACCAGCAAAGAGAGAGAGGGGTCCAGTCCCAGGAAAGCCTACACAGCTCGTGAGTACTGAGGATTGCCCCTGGGGGTCTTTGGCGGGAGCAGAGTTCCAGGAGGGAGAGTACGGCTGTCTCTCCTTCTGTCTGAGGAAGGTGGATGTCTCGGGGTGTCGCCTGAGTGTCCAGAGAGTGGTGAGTTGAGCTGAGGAGAACCGATGTGCCGAGAACCTACGGAGAGAGAGAGGGGTCCAGTCCCAGGAAAGCCTACACAGGTCGTGAGTACTGAGGATTGCCCCTGGGGGTATTTGGCGGGAGCAGAGTCCCAGGAGGGAGAGTACGGCTGTCTCTCCTCCTGTCTGAGGAAAGTGGATATCTCGGGGTGTCGCCTGAGAATCCAGATAGTGCTGAGTTGAGCTGAGGGGATCCGGTGTGCCGAGAACCAGCGGAGAGAGAGAGGGGTCCAGTCCCAGAAAGCCTACACAGGTTGTGAGTACTGAGGATTGCCCCTGGGGGTCTGCTTAAAGTCAGAGGAGACCACTCCGGAAGAGGTTCTGGGTTCCAGTGCCAGCTAGCTAAGGAAAGGGGGTAACTAGGTTGAGGACCTTGAAGTTACCCAGGGGGTACATAGTCAGTGAACCCCGAAGAGTTCAAGGTTAAAGGGGACACCTGCAGTTTTGGGCCCTGAATTGTACAGAGTGTGCCAGTTGAGAGTTGCAGCCATACAGGAATCTACACAATATTACCTCAAGCCAGTGCAAGGCTGGAGGGGAGTAGTCAGTGACTTTGCAGTACCGCAGTGCCAGTAGTTCTGCCACAGTCCTGGATCTTCTGGACTTAAAATCGAGGATTCAGCATTTCTATCAAGCTACAGTGTGTTCTAAGAGTCAGTGAGCGTTGGCTGGCGTCGGCTGGCATCAAGGCAGCACCATCGGGCATTTTTCTGGATTAAGTCCCAAGTTGTATTTAGTTGAGCCTAAAGGAGTATCCCACTCATTCCCTTGTCCCATCCACTTTACCACAGGTCACTGTGATGCTACTGCGGCAAAGTGGCTCATTAAGGTCTGGCGATGTAGACCTACGTCACCTTACTCTCCCCTCTCTCGGCGGCGCGCGCGCGCCACCGGAGGCTCGCTCCCGCTGTATTCAGACACAGCGGGAGTCGGGTCAGGGGAGGATCATCGGGGATCGAGTGAGGAAATCCGCCCGCTTGTGTAAACAAAGCGGGCGGATCTCCTATGTGACAGGCAGGGACAGATACAGCTGTCTGTGTCACACAACCCCCTCCCCCCACACACGTCAGTAAGCACGAGACACACATTTAACCCCTTTATCATCAATAATGTTAACCCCTTCCCTGCCAGTGTCATTATTACAGTAGCAGTGCATATGTATAGCGCTGATTACTGTAGTAATGTCACTGGTAACCCCAAAAGTGTCAAAAATGTCAGTCAAGGGTCCGATCTGTCCACCGCAATGTCGCAGTCCTGCAAAAAAAAATCGCAGATCGCCGCCATTACTAGTAAAAAAAAAAATAAACAATAAAAATGACATAAATCTTTCCCGTAGTTGGTAGACGCGATAACTTTTGCGCAAACCAATCAAAATATGCTTATTGTGATTTTTTTTTTTTACCAAAAATATGTAGCAGAAAAGAAATTGGCCTAAAATGTTAAAAAATTTTGAATTATAAATTTGTTTTTGGGAATGTTATATATCAGAATGTAAAAAATATTGTTGTTTTTTTCAAAATTGTCACTCTCTTTTGTTCAAAAATTTAAAATGTCACAGGCGATCAAATACCACCAAAAGAAAGCTCTGTTTGTGGGGGGAAAAAAGGACATAAATTTAATTTGTGTACAGCGTCACACAACCACGCAATTGTCTGTTAAAGTAACGCAGTGCCGAATCGCAAAATATAGCCTGGTCAGGAATGGGGTAAAATCTTCCGGTCTTAAAGCGGTTAAAAATACACTCGTTGAGAATTTTTTTGTCAAAGACATGTAGCTAAATTCATTTTGGCCTAAATATATGACAAAAATTGAATATATTGGATATTTTTTAACTGTCAAAGTAGAAAATGGCAATTTTTTGGCAAAATTTTTGCTCTTTTTTTATTAATATCGCAAAAAATGAAAAGCACAGAGGTGATCAAATACCCCCAAAAGAAAGCTCTGTTTGTGGGAAAATAAGGACGTAAATTTAGTTTGGGTACAGGGTTGCATGACTGCGCAATTGTCAGTTAAATTCGTGCAGTGCCAAGTTGCAAAAAGTGGCCTGGACGTTAAGCAGGAAAATCCTCCAGTGGTAAAGTGGTTAAATACAATAAAACAACAAAACAAAGATGGCGGAGTTGTCAATGTCTCAGTTGTCACACCCAGGGCCTCAGCTCACATGGGCTGGAGAGGTAACCGGTAACAATGGCAGACCCACATCGGGCCACAGGCCTGGAAAACCTGCTACATAAATGACATACATTTTTCATCCTAGTTTGAAGACGCGATAACTTTTGCGTAAACCAATCAAAATACGCCTTTTGCCATTTTTTTTTTTACCCGAAAATATGTAGCGGAATACAATTTGGCCTAAAATGAAAATGTTGTTGTTTTTTTTTTCAGAATTTTCGCTCTTTTTTTGTTTATAGCGCACAAAATAAAAATCGCAGAGGTGATCAAATACCACCAAAAGAAAGCTCTATTTGTGGGGAAAAAGGACATCAATTGTATTTGGGTACAGGGTCGCCCGACCGCGCAATTTTCCGTTAAAGTAACGCAGTGCTCAATCGCAAAAAATGGCCTGGTCATTAAGGGGGGTAAAACCTTCTGGTCCAGAAGTGGGGTACAGTTCGTGTGTAAAGGAAGGCGTCCCAATACTTTTGGTATTATAGTGTATGTGTGAATTGGATGAGTTTATGACTGCTTCTAATTTGCATAAGATGTGAATGTGACCGAAGCTGATTCACGCACATGTCCGGGGAGCCCGCGGTGCAGTTTTGGAAAGGGTCCTGTGCATTTATGGGTCTGGTTCTGGAGCGAATTCAAGCAAAAAATTGCACCTGAATCACACATGAACCGGTGAATAGAAATGCATCGGACTCTGGACTGTGAACCGCAGCCGGACCTGTGTGAACCCCGCCTTACTGACTATGCAGATTTTTTACCTTTTAATCCTTGTCCGCGGTTCCAGTTTAAGCGCTGCCACAGGTTTCCAGCCTCAGGGTGGCTCCTTTCTCATGCAGCATCCAATGGAGCCCCCCTTGCATGCAGGGACTAGAGTTGTGCCTCCCTACACTGTGTACATCAATAGAAACACACAGCCCAAGGATAGCAAAACACTCCTCTGCTCCTCCAAACTAACAAACTGACTCCAGACTGCGCTGTCCACCGTCTTTTCTCTTGAGACCAGAAGTTCAGGGAAGCAGCACTGAGAGAGCAGGAGCCGGCATCATTGTAAGTTGTAAACTGTAAGGATTTTAACAAACAGTTGGCTGGGGGATGTTTATTTTATTGTGTTTTTTTGTGATAAACTAAAAAAACACTGGGGGGGGGGGGGGTTTAATAATACCTTAAGGAAGTCCTCTATAAACAAACCCAGCCTTTTTTTACCGCCCCCCCCCCCCACCAGGTTACAAGATCCAGGATCGTTCATATTCATATCTAGTTGTGTTCTGGAGAGATCACAGCACCTTCTTCATATAGACAGCTAAACATGGTCCAAATCACAGCCAAACATCACATTCTGCAACTAGGATGAGACGATCCATCTACGTCCATTTCCCTCACTGATGACTCTACAATGTATCACAGCCACAGGAAGAGCCGACTCTGCACAGCCTGCAGGGAGAGCTGACTCTGCACAGCCTGCAGGGAGAGCTGACTCTGCACAGCCTGCAGGGAGAGCTGACTCTGCACAGCCTGCAGGAAGAGCTGACTTGGCACAGCCACAGGGAGAGCTGACTCTGCACAGCCTGCAGGGAGAGCTGACTCTGCACAGCCTGCAAGGAGAGCTGACTCTGCACAGCCTGCAGGGAGAGCTGACTCTGCACAGCCACAGGGAGAGCTGACTCTGCACAGCCTGCAGGGAGAGCTGACTCTGCACAGCCACAGGGAGAGCTGACTCTGCACAGCCTGCAGGGAGAGTTGACTTGGCACAGCCACAGGGAGAGCTGACTCTGCATAGACTGCAGGGAGAGCTGACTCTGCGCAACCTGCAGGGAGAGCTGACTCTGCACAGCCTGCAGGGAGAGTTTAATCTGCACAACCTGCAGGGAGAGTTGACTCTCCACAGCCACAGGGAGAGCTGACTCTGCACAGCCTGCAGGGAGAGTTTAATCTGCACAGCCTGCAGGGAGAGTTGACTCTGCACAGCCACAGGGAGAGCTGATTCTGCACAGCCTGCGGGGAGAGCTGACTCTGCATAGCCTGCAGGGAGAGTTGACTCTGCACAGCCATAGGGAGAGCTGACTCTGCATAGCCTGCAGCGAGAGCTGACTCTGCATAGCCTGCAGGGAGAGTTGACTCTGCACAGCCACAGGGAGAGCTGACTCTGCACAGCCACAGGGAGAGCTGACTCTGCACAGCCTGCGGGGAGAGCTGACTCTGCATAGCCTGCAGGGAGAGTTGACTCTGCACAGCCACAGGGAGAGCTGATTCTGCACAGCCTGTGGGGAGAGCTGACTCTGCACAGCCACAGGAAGAGCCGACTCTGCACAGCCTGCAGGGAGAGCTGACTCTGCCCCACCACAGGAAGAGCTGACTTGGCACAGCCACAGGGAGAGCTGACTCTGCACAGCCTGCAGGGAGAGCTGACTCTGCACAGCCACAGGAAGAGCTGACACTGCACAGCCTGCAGGGAGAGTTTAATCTGCACAGCCTGCAGGGAGAGTTGACTCTGCACAGCCACAGGGAGAGCTGACTCTGCACAGCCACAGGGAGAGCTGACTCTGCACAGCCACAGGAAGAGCTGACTTGGCACAGCCACAGGGAGAGCTGATTCTGCACAGCCTGTGGGGAGAGCTGACTCTGCACAGCCACAGGAAGAGCCGACTCTGCACAGCCTGCAGGGAGAGCTGACTCTGCCCCACCACAGGAAGAGCTGACTTGGCACAGCCACAGGGAGAGCTGACTCTGCACAGCCTGCAGGGAGAGCTGACTCTGCACAGCCACAGGAAGAGCTGACACTGCACAGCCTGCAGGGAGAGTTTAATCTGCACAGCCTGCAGGGAGAGTTGACTCTGCACAGCCACAGGGAGAGCTGACTCTGCACAGCCACAGGGAGAGCTGACTCTGCACAGCCACAGGAAGAGCTGACTTGGCACAGCCACAGGGAGAGCTGACTGCACAGACTGCAGGGAGAGCTGACTCTGCGCAACCTGCAGGGAGAGCTGACTCTGCACAGCCTGCAGGGAGAGTTTAATCTGCACAGCCTGCAGGGAGAGTTGACTCTGCACAGCCACAGGGAGAGCTGACTCTGCACAGCCTGCAGGGAGAGTTTAATCTGCACAGCCCGCAGGGAGAGTTGACTCTGCACAGCCAAAGGGAGAGCTGATTCTGCACAGCCTGCGGGGAGAGCTGACTCTGCATAGCCTGCAGGGAGAGTTGACTCTGCACAGCCATAGGGAGAGCTGACTCTGCATAGCCTGCAGCGAGAGCTGACTCTGCATAGCCTGCAGGGAGAGTTGACTCTGCACAGCCACAGGGAGAGCTGACTCTGCACAGCCACAGGGAGAGCTGACTCTGCACAGCCTGCGGGGAGAGCTGACTCTGCATAGCCTGCAGGGAGAGTTGACTCTGCACATCCACAGGGAGAGCTGATTCCGCACAGCCTGCGGGGAGAGCTGACTCTGCACAGCCACAGGAAGAGCCAACTCTGCACAGCCTGCAAGGAGAGCTGACTCTGCCCCACCACAGGAAGAGCTGACTTGGCACAGCCACAGGGAGAGTTGACTCTGCACAGCCTGCAGGGAGAGTTGACTCTGCACAGCCACAGGGAGAGCTGACTCTGCACAGCCACAGGGAGAGTTGACTCTGCACAGCCTGCAGGGAGAGTTGACTCTGCACAGCCACAGGGAGAGCTGACTCTGCCCCACCACAGGAAGAGCTGACTTGGCACAGCCTGCAGGGAGAGCTGAATCTGCACAGCCTGCAGGGAGTCCCCGTCATTCCAATGCAATCTTTTTTATTTTTTAAAGCTGCTACTTGGCTAGAATAAAAACAGAAAGCAGCCCAAAAAAAAAAAAGAAAAGGTAAAAAACAAAACTTGTCATTTGGTTCTAAAATCTAAAAAGTTTTTGTTTTTAGCACCTAAGCTTGAGTTACATTATTGAAATTCTGAATAACAGACCATACCCCCCCCCCCCCCATTAAATAATCAGATTTGATGCTTTATCTCTTACAATTTGTTGTAAATATAACTTTTTCCAGCATTCAAAACATACATAAATGATAGTTTAAAAAAAAAAAAACAAACAACAAAAGATATTTTTTATAAAAAATACTGTATACTATTTTATGTACCCATTCAATCAAGAGTACCAGCAGATATCCGGGTCCTGAAGAAGCGAACCTCTTCCACAAAATGCATTGACCTTCTGTGGTTTATTTTATACTTATATATACAGTAAGTAAAAAAACTTGGGGCCATACAAATAAGAAGTGGCTTTTATGTGCACTGTTTATATTTTGCATACATGTGCTTAGACTCTAGAGTTTTTTTTCCTGACTTTTTATACAGTCATAATACAATAATATTATATACAGTATTACTCATTTATTATATTATATTATAATATATTATAATATATTTTACACTAGTCATAGTATCATTTTATTATTATTATTTGTAATAATAATAACAACAGTAAGATACTATATCTATAGTATATATAAAAATACAGCATATAATAATAATCATAATAATGTAGAAAATAATAATATTAATGATATTGTATTAATAATATATTGTTTAATATTATTACAATTATTATTATATTATCATATTTTTTTCAACATTTAGAACATACACAAATAATAGTAAATAAACCAAAATGTTTTTACAAAGAAATATAATATTTATATTTTATATATTAATGTTATTGCTATTAATAATAATAATAATAATAATAATAATAATATTAATACAAAATATAAATTATATTTTGTATGGGAGTGCTGAAATCCCATTAACACATATAATAATATATAATAATAATGATATTAATAATAATAATAATAATAATAATAAAAAATAGCAATATATTATTTATACAATAATATTAATATTTTCATATATGTTTTTATTATATGCTATATTACTAATTAATACATTATATACTATATATAGTATATATTGGTATTATCATGTAGTAGTATGTGTGTAAATTGGATTTCAGCATTCATAAAGCCCATATAAAATATAATTTTTATATATTATTATTTTTATTATTATTATGAGTAAAAATAATAATAATAATCACAACAATAATAATAATAATAGTGTATAGAATAATATTACTATTACTGTATTAATAACATATTGTTGTTGTTATAATATATATTATTAATGATAATATTAATAATATTCTATATCTATAGCATATGATCTAATAATTAGAAACACAGCATATATTCATGTATATAATAATAATAATAATAATAATAATAATAATAATAATAATAATAATAATAATAATATTGTATTAATAATATATTGTTTATTATTACTATATTATTATATTTGTAAATGGGATTTCAACATTCAGAACATGCACAAATAATGGTAATTAAACCAAAATGTTTTTACAAAAAAATATAACATTTGTATTTTATTTATTAAAGGTATTGTTATTAATAATAATAAAAAAAATATATTTTTTCATGGGAGTTCTGAATGCTGAAATCTCATTAAAACATATAATAATATATAATATTAATGATAATAATAAAAATAAAATATCAATTTATTATTCATACAATAACATTAATAATTTTATATATGTTATTATATGCTATATTACAAATAATACATTATATACAATATATATTATATAATTATTATTATTATTGGTATTATATTGTCATATATTAGTATGTGTTATTTGAATATCAGCATTCAGAAATCCCTTATAAAATATAATTTTTATATATTATTATTAGTAGTATTATATTATTATGAATAATGATAATAATAATAATTATAATAATAATATTAATATTATTGTATTAATAACATATTGTTATATATTAATAATAATATTATTAATATTCTATATCTATAGTATATAATATAATAATTAGAAACACAGCATATAATAATGTATGTAATAATAATAATATTGCATTGTTTATTATTATTATTATTATATTTGTAAATGGGATTTCAACATTCAGAACATGCACAAATAATGGTAAATAAATCAAAATGTTTTTTACGAAAAAATATAACATTTGTATTTTATATTTTAAAGGTATTGTTATCAATAATAATAAAAAAAATGTATTCTGAGTTCTGAATGCTGGAATCTCATTAAAACATATAATAATATATAATATTAAAGATAATAATAAAAATAAAATAATATATTATTCATACAATAACATTACTGTAATAATTTTATATATGTTATTATATGCTATATTACTAATTAATACATTATATACTATATATACAGTAGTATATAATTATTATTATTTTTATTATATTATCATATTTTACTATGTATGTAAATTAAATTTCAGCATTCAGAAATCCCATAAAAAATATTATTTTATATTATTATTATTATTATTATTATGTATAATAATAATAATACTAAATTTATTTTATACTTTTTAAAAAAATATATATATATTTTCGTTTATTTACTATATTTTGTGTCTGTTTGGAGTGCTGAAGTCCCCTTTACACACTGCTGGAGATATTGAGAAGTGTCAGCATTTTAAATATTGACAAATGCAGTTCCCATTGAAGTTGTTTTTTTTTTTTTTTTTACAGATTTAAAACCTGTCTGGGTTCTGTCCTCTGGGTTACTGCAACCTGCAAAAACAGTTTTTTTTTTTTTTGTATGTTGGGGTGCTGTGGTGTCATTCATTCTAAATGGTACATTTAATACACCTGCATTTTAGCGCACCACAACCCACGCTAATGTACTACCGCGTGCCATGGTCTGCTGCCTAAAAAATGACATGCCTCTTACTTGGTTCATCTTTTTGTTTTGTGAAAACCCAATAAAAATTTCTTAAAAAGAAAAAAAAGACATGCACTTTTTTTTTTTTTTTTTTGTTAGGGAGTCCATACAAAATGAATCCGCTGCCTTAGCGCAGCACATGTTGCCCGAATTTTTTTGGGTGACGCTTGATTCTTATTGGCTGCTCTGACGTAACACAGACAGTTCCTTCTATACAAAAAACTATTTGGAGTGTTCTCATCTGACTATGCATGTTCTCAGCTCCCCCCTAGTGAAGTATAGTATAGTATAGTGTAGTGTAGTGTAGTATAGTATAGTATAGTGAAGTATAGTATAGTGTAGTGTAGTGTAGTATAGTATAGTGAAGTATAGTATAGTGTAGTATAGTATAGTGTAGTATAGTATAGTATAGTATAGTATAGTATAGTATAGTATAGTATAGTATAGTGTAGTGTAGTGTAGTGTAGTGTAGTGTAGTGTAGTGTAGTGTAGTGTAGTGTAGTATAGTGTAGTATAGTGAAGTATAGTATAGTGTAGTATAGTGTAGTGTAGTATAGTGTAGTGTAGTGTAGTGTAGTGTAGTATAGTGAAGTATAGTATAGTATAGTGAAGTATAGTGTAGTGTAGTGTAGTGTAGTGTAGTGTAGTGTAGTATAGTATAGTATAGTATAGTATAGTATAGTATAGTGAAGTATAGTATAGTGTAGTGAAGAATAGTATAGTGTAGTGTAGTGTAGTGTAGTATAGTGTAGTATAGTATAGTATAGTGTAGTGTAGTGTAGTGTAGTGTAGTATAGTGAAGTATAGTGTAGTGTAGTGTAGTGTAGTGTAGTATAGTATAGTGACGTATAGTATAGTATAGTGAAGTATAGTGTAGTGTAGTGTAGTATAGTGTAGTGTAGTGTAGTGTAGTATAGTATAGTATAGTATAGTATAGTGAAGTATAGTATAGTATAGTGAAGTGTAGTATAGTGTAGTGTAGTGTAGTATAGTGTAGTATAGTATAGTATAGTGTAGTGTAGTGTAGTGTAGTGTAGTATAGTGAAGTATAGTGTAGTGTAGTGTAGTGTAGTATAGTATAGTGACGTATAGTGACGTATAGTATAGTATAGTGAAGTATAGTGTAGTGTAGTGTAGTATAGTGTAGTGTAGTGTAGTGTAGTGTAGTATAGTGTAGTGTAGTGTAGTGTAGTGTAGTATAGTGTAGTGTAGTGTAGTGTAGTGTAGTATAGTATAGTGACGTATAGTGACGTATAGTATAGTATAGTATAGTGAAGTATAGTATAGTGTAGTGTAGTATAGTTTAGTGTAGTGTAGTATAGTGTAGTGTAGTGTAGTGTAGTATAGAATAGTATAGTGAAGTATAGTATAGTATAGTATAGTATAGTATAGTGAAGTATAGTATAGTGTAGTAAAGTATAGTATAGTGTAGTATAGTGTAGTGTAGTATAGTGTAGTGTAGTGTAGTGTAGTGTAGTGTAGTGTAGTATAGTATAGTATAGTATAGTATAGTATAGTATAGTATAGTATAGTATAGTATAGTATAGTGTAGTATAGTGTAGTGTAGTGTAGTGTAGTGTAGTGTAGTGTAGTATAATATAGTATATAAGGTATTTTACCTTTGCCGTGGATCCGGTGCCCCCGGCCCGGGGTTACCCTGTTGGGTTACTCCATTGCGGTGAACAGTACATTCTTTGCTGCTGTTCACCTCATTTTGTTGTTGCATTTTTCCATTCGTCCGGCCACTTCCAGATACGTCGGTCACCTCCACGTAACTGGCATGGGTCAAGCCGCACCAAGCCCACCAACCCCGGAACTAGAACGACTTGTCAGTATTTTCCTAAAATCTGCCCCCCCAAAATTTTTTCCAGCAGCATAAACAACGTTGCCCTTCAGGACCAGCGCAAAGGAGGAAACTCAGGGGGCTGCTTTCCTCAGTGGTGACCAATCCATGGGTGAGCGACCAGGTAGGAGGAAGCGGCAGGTGAGGGTTTGGTTGGATCCAGAGGTCTCCGATGACTAAAGCGGGGAATTCCTTTAAGCCCTGGCACTCGGCAGCTTAGCAACTTTTCCAGAGCTCGACAGACGAGTAAAGCTGTGAGATGAGGGTTTGTGACCACAGGGGCAGGGCGGTTGGCACGGATCAGGGAGGGCGTGACCGCTAGATAGACACAAGCATGTGTCAGCCGTATAAATTCCCAAAACTTTCTCCGGAGAGCGGAGAGAAATCACGGGCTCACTGATTCACAGCTGTGTCTGTACATAATTACATCACCCCTCCTGGCTCTGCATAGAAAGGGATCTACAGAAGGGGAAGATACCCCCGTGCATCTCCAGAAACCAACGTCTATCTAAACCCTAGAACAAAAATCCAATACACTTCTGCTTAGCATTCCTTAAATGGTGGCTGCATTAGTTTTCTTTTCTTTCTTATATATATATATTTTTGTTTTAGGAGGGACCCTAGAAAATTAAATGGTCATCATTGCAATATTTTATGTCACACAGTATTTGCACAGCGGTTTTTCAAACGGATTTTTTTTAAAAAACACTTTAATGGTGCGGTTGGTGGTTAATGAATTGTAATGCAAAAAAACACCATAGATAACCCAATATTTTTTGGATGTAACACCCTCCTATGTAGGTGCTAGGCAGGGAAAGTATAGTTGCTCTGTCTGCTTATCGGGAAAGCATGAGTTACATGTGTCCAGGGTGTGATTCATCTGGACCGAGGGATTGTCCCCACTGTATCCAATAGGGGAGCCTGTTGGACA
Source organism: Pelophylax lessonae (assembly GCF_965119305.1). Taxonomy (NCBI): domain Eukaryota; kingdom Metazoa; phylum Chordata; class Amphibia; order Anura; family Ranidae; genus Pelophylax; species Pelophylax lessonae. The sequence goes on from NC_138768.1 coordinate 852,036,439, forward strand.
GTGGAGGAAACCCCGCCAGTGACACACAGGCTTTTGTAACTATCTCAGTGGGTTGGCACAAACCATGGTGCATCCTGGGATACCTTATAAAAGCCAAGGGCACCTGTGACAGGGTGTCTTTGGGCGGGAAGCCAGGTCCCAGGAGGAGGGTGACGGCTGTCTCTCTTCCTGTTTGCTGTGCATGGTGGTCACAAGCAGTCGGCCTAGTGGACCAGAAAGTGTGGCTAAAACCAGAGGTCCAGTGGAAGCTGACGGTGGAGGTGAAGACAGAGCAACTCTGGAAAAACAGTGTCTGTGAGTACAGGGAGCTTGCCAAGGGGTCTGCCAGGAAGGTGACCACTCCAATGGCTAGAGTCAGTGGACGGGTGTCAGCACACAGGCAGTGAGAGTAAAGGGGGTGCCAAGTTATTAAGCCTGAAGAGAGTATTCAAGCAGGAACAGTACTTCAGCAGAGTGAAAGCAAAGCAGCGGCCTTCCCGCATTCTACAGTCACTTGTTCTCAGAATTGTGGATAGTTACTAGTTGGAGTATCCCACTCATGCCATTTATCTACTGTCAGTTGCTAATGGTAACCCAGGGGCTCATCCAGGATATCGCTCTGGGTTACTGGAATGGTTGCTAATGGCAACGACCGAAGAATTTTTTTTCGAAAATGTCATTTTTTTCTCAAAAACTGTGTTCCAATGCTCTAGAGATGTGTGAGGCCTGCTCTACAGGAGATAGGGAGAGGGGGATGAGGAATCAAATTCGGGATAGACCGATATGGGTTTTTCAGGGCCGATACCGATACTGATATTTTGGCCATCGCATATCGGTATTGGCCGATATGGGCCGATATTTTGTACAAGTTTTGAAAAACGAAGACACATTTTGACACAAATCTGGTACTGAACATGTAAATTTTTGTTTAATGCTTAATGGCTGGCTTGCTGGCACCCTGTGGTGGGTGGCTGGCTGTCTGGCAGCCTGTGGTGGGTGGCTGGCTGGCTGGCTGGCACTCTGTGGTAGGTGGGTGGCTGGCTGGTACAGGGCCTGCGGGCGGTTGCCTGGTACAGGGCCTGTGGAAGGCTGGCTGTCTGGCACCCTGTCTGTGGGTGGCTGGCTGTCTGGCACCCTGTGGTGGGTGGGTAGCTGGCACAGGGGCTGTGGGTGACTGGCTGGGACAGGGCCTGTGGCTGGCTGGCTGGTAGAGTACCTGTGGGTGGCTGGTACAGGGCCTGTGGCTGGCTAGCTGGTAAAGTGCCTGTGGCTGGCAGGTACAGGGCCTGTGGGTGGCTGGCTGACTGGTACAGGGCCTGTGGGTGGCTGGCTGGCTCGCTGGTACAGTGCCTGTGGTTGGCTGGCTGGTAAGGGGGCTGTGGATATGGGTAGCTGGCTGGCATCGGGCTGCTGTGGGTGGGTCTATGGCTGTGATACACTTATGCGAGACTAGTCCTGACTCCAGATGAGGCTGTCCAAGGTGAGGGAGCCGGCCTAAAAAGGCAAAATGACGTAACAAAAATATCGGCATTATCGGCCAGTTTTGGGGCCGATACCGATATATTGGGGAAAGTGCATATCGGCCCCCGATATATCAGTCTTGCCAATAATGGGTCTATCCCTAAATCAAATGCACAGTGATGGTTGCCCATGGCAATGGAAGAATCTTTGTCAGAATTGCAAATTGTCTGCCCAAACGATGTGCTGGAGAGTGGGAGAAATGCATCTTGCTGTACAAATGTACTGTGTCTGCTTAACAGTAGAAGGTGCAAGTGTGGACAGAGAAAATGTCGGCCCAGGGCAGGTGGATCGGTGTGCCAGGGGCCATGTGTGTGCCGGAGCTATACAGGAAAATGTTGACCGTGCATCCAATGACAGCGGGACATTCTTCCAAAATACTGACCAAATGGATGCTGTAAAGAAGACTGTTGACCATGCATTCAATGACAGTGGGACATTTTTTCCAATACAGTTTGGCGAGTCTTGCCTTTACAAGTGCTGTGAATGGCAGTGTCAACCGTGTAATGCCTGACAGCCGGACAGTTCTACTACATAGCAAAGAGGGTCAGCTGACTCAGAGTGATGGAGGCACAGCTGGGGCACTGGTACAGACAAGGATGGCAGATGCGTGCAGACTGAGAGGCACGGTCCGCTTTACAGTAACTTCCATGCAGGCTGAGCTGAGATGGAGCGGCATCGGAGGGGTTACTGTACCACGCGGGAGAGCGCGCACTGGAAAGATCTGCCTAGCAGGAGGAGCCACTGCAAATCTGGAGTCGTAGGCAGAGACGCCGCTCACGCACAGCCAATCCGGGGAAGAAAGGAAAGTCTATAAATTACTTCTGCCTTCGGGTGGGGCTGAGAGGGAGACACGTGTGTGGAGGCAGGGGCGTAACTACAGGGGTTGCAGGGGTTGCAATCGCTACCGGGCCCCATGCTCCAGGGGGCCCGGTAGCAAACCAGTGGGTGAACTTCTAGGATCTCAAAGGTCACACTTGCGACCGGGCCCTGGCATTTCACCACTGTGGGGAGGCCCCAAGATTGCAGGAAGGGGGCCCACTGCAGAACTTGTGAAAGGATCCTGATGCGGGACCATAATAAAAGGCCATGCAATGAGATTAAAGAGCCCCAGGATTAGTGGGAAGAGCCCCGGGCTTGAAGGGAAGGGCCCCGGCCAGGGGTCTGGGGGGCCCTTCATGGTTTCTTGCATCGGGGCCCTGAAGGTTCTAGTTACGCCTCTGTGTGGAGGAGCAAGATGGCGAATACCGGAGCGAGCCGGAGTGCAGAGGCTATCCCACGTACTGGCGGAGAACCTGTGGAGCAGACCGGGAAGCTGACAACATCAACCCTGTGGGATACAGGGGTGCGGATGGTGCCCGACGAAAGACTGGCATTGTGCACAGGAGGAGGCGTGGAGCACTTAGGCCTGGTATGTACTCAGTGTCTAAATGTGACCGTGCGGATGCAAGTGTGGGGCCAGTGCAGGCATTGCGGCAATCTGCTGCTGCGGGCGGAAGCGAGTGGAGGTCGGCCCAGAAGATTGAATGTGTCTTGGGAGACCAGGGTAACTCATGCCCTGTCGGCTGCGGAGTCGGAGCCTTTCATGGGCCGAGGAAGAGGAACGCTGATGGTCCTTATGCAACTGGACTCTATGCAATCCGTCAGTGATCCAGGGTGCAAATGGAGAGAGGCCCGAATGTCTGAGCCAGGATGCATGCAGGTAGTGTGGGCTGGGGTGCGGCCACCTGGTGCATTGAAAGCGGCAGAGATAAAGTCTGCTCCTATACAGGCAGAGGGGAGAAGATGGCCAGCGGTGACCGGGGCTGCAAGAGAGAGTGTGAGCAGCGAGGAAGAGGCCGGAGTCATTGGTGTGGGGTCTCCCAGCTTCTAGCATCGGTTTGGACCCTTCGAGGAGGGATTGGATGTCTGGAAGTCCGAGGAAGAGACTGAATGGTACTGGGGGTTCAAAGATCAGAGCAGTCCAGGCAGTCTAGGCCCACCTGATGAGGAGACTAGGGACTTTGTGGTGAGGGGTCAGTGCGCCAAGAATCTGGGGCTCTGTGAGGCCTACTCTAATCGTGTCCCAGATGTGTCCCCACCCAGAAGCTGTGCCCGGGCTCAGGATCAAAATGAGGCCTATGCCTCCCTCATCCAGAGAATGGAGATGATTCGTATGAAACGTTTGATTCAGAATTAAAGGGGCTTTGGAGTTTGGATATGACTGTCCCTATGCTCCACGGGAGGTCATGTTGAAGATAGAAGCTCAAAGAGAAACATGGTGTGATGAGGCTGTGTGGGATTTTCTGTTTATTCCAAAACCCCACCGCAACTCGTCCAACTTGGAGCTGTGGAAAACCTTCCAATCGGTGAAAGTGAACATGGGGGACTATTCACATAGACCAGGTGGAAGTCTGCCGCCCAGGCAGATCTGGCCAGGCCTGGTCAATCCGAGTTAGAGATGAAGAAGGAAAAGTTACACTAATTCCTCATCCAGATATTATTGCAGAGAGACAAACTAGTGGATCTTGTTAAGGCTGGCTAGCCTAAGTTATCGGCTGTGAATTATACAGTATGATCTAAACTCTGGCACTCAATTATACAGTATGGTCTAAACTCTGGCACTCAATTATACAGTATGGTCTAAACCCTGGCTCAAGCCCTGTATTTACTACCCCTTCCCCTTCTGTCCTTGTAAGGACAGAAGGGGAATTTTCTGCCTCAGTCGGTTGTTGCTGCAGGATCCTTCCGTGAGCCTCGTACCCCCTCGGATCCCCTGATGAAGTCACGTGACAGTGACAACACGCGTAGGGAAAGCTGATAGATCTTTGGAACCGTTGCCGGAGGACCTATTGATTGTTTTTAAAGCCTTATGCCGTCTATGCGGCTATTTTTCCATGTGAGTTTTCTATTATTTTTTACAAATAAATCTATTCCCTTACAATATCACACTATTTGAGTTCCTCTTCTCTCCCAACCCATTCAAACACCAGCCACCCAGAACGGTGTTCGGCATACCCCTGGAGGGGTACGAGGCTCACGGAAGGATCCTGCAGCAACAACCGACTGAGGCTGTTTCAATTTATGCTGACATCTTACAATTGGAAGTCCCGCTTCTCTCCTGACCTACTTGAATAAACCCTCCACCCAGAACATCAGCTGGCAGCAAGCACACTCCCGGAGGGGTGCTAGGCTCACTGAAGGACCCTGCAACACCTACCAATGGAGGTTCTTGCCATTCATGCTGACATCTCACAATCGGAAGGTAGGAAGGTAGAGCGGCCACATCCATCAAGGATCCCTGCGCTCCACTATTATATCTAGCTTCATATTAACCACTTTACCACTAGAGCATTTTGCTGTCTTACGTCTGAGCCACTTTTTGCGATTTGGCGCTGTGCGAATTTAACTGACAATTGCGATTGCGCGGTCGTGCGACGCCATACCCAAACGAAATTTACGTCCTTTTTTTCCCCACAAACAGAGCTTTCTTTTGGTGGTATTTGATCACCTGTGCGATTTTTACTTTTTGCGCTATAAACAAAAAAAGAGCGTAAATTTTGAAAAAACAACAATATTTTTCACATTTTTTTATATGAAATTCCCCCCCAAAAAATGTAAAAATCAAATTTTTTTTACATTTTTGGCCAATTTGTTTTCTGCTACCTATGTTTGGTAAAAAAAATCACAATAAGCGTATTTTGATTGGTTTGCGCAAAAGTTATTGCGTTTACTAACAAAGGGAAAGATTTCTGTCATTTTTGGTGTTTTTTTTTAACGCATAATGGCGGCGATATGCGATTTTTTTTGCGTTACTGCGACATTGAGGCGGACAGATCGGACCCTTGACTGACATTTTTGACACTTTTGGGGGTACCAGTGACATTACTGCAGTAATCAGTGCTATATATATGCACTGTTACTGTAAAAATGACACTGGCAGGGAAGGGGTTAATTTTATTGGAGAGGGAGGGGTTAATGTATGCCTGGTGCTTACTGACGTGTGTGGGGGGAGGTGACTGTGTGAGCCAGGGACAGATTGGATGTTATCACTCGTGTTTACACAGGCAGGCGGATCTCCACACTAGATCCCCGACGAACGATGGCCGCTGCTCCTCCCCTGGCCCGACTCCCGCTGTGACTGAATACAGCGGGAGCGAGCCTCCGGCGGCGCGCGAGCGCCGCCCACAAGGGGGAGTGTCTGACGACGTAGGTCTACGTCGTCAGACGATAACGAGCCACTTTGCCGCAGTAGTACTACGGTACTCAGTGGCAAAGTGGTTAAAGTTGTATAAACTGTAGTCCTAGAAGAACCAGCTGGAAGAGAACTTTTTGCATATTTTTTACACATTTTTTTATATTTTTTATATAGACATTTTTATATTATAAACTTTTTTTTTTTTCCTGCAACTCATTCAAGTACTGTTTCTTTTATTCGCTTGAACCTCCCCTCCTTTCCTTTTTTTAGGTTGGCTCTCTCTTCCTTTAGCACATTCAGTGCCTGGACTGTTTGCCACTCATTAATGTTAATTAATTTCCTCACTGGTTCATTGGTAGTTGTTTTACTTTCAGTATTGGGTTCCCAACCCACACCATTTAGACTCCTTTATATAGCGTCTCTACTAGATCTACACCATTGGAAGGATTTAAGCCTCGTACACACGCGTCGAAAAACGGCAGGGAATTTTCGTCCGACGACCGATCTGCCGATTTTCAGCTTGTTAGTATGATGCTTCCGACAACCGACTCCGACTTTTCGGCCGAAAAAAAATCTGGTGTGCAGGCTATAAAATTTTTGTCTGCCGTCAAAACACGGCCGATTTTCGTGCAGTCAGTACAGATTTCGACAGGAAAAAATCTTATGAGCAAGACTGGGCATGCTCAGAGAAGAAAGAACACAAAGAAAGCAAACCAACACATGACATCACTTCTGAAGTAGAATTTTGTCGGGCGAGAAAATTTGTGTGCAGTCTAGGCACATTCCAACCAACAAAACACCACTCTGGACAAAAGACGGACGATCGGTCGGCCGATAATCGTTGCACGTGTACTAGGCTTTAGTCACCTATTTATCTTAATGCATTGATTTTATTATTTATTCCTCTACACATTTGTTCAGATCATATCTTTATCAACATTTCACTTTTATTTTTTCTCACTTGTGAGATTATCACCTATACACATTTTTTCACCTATTTCATATAATTTCAGCACTTGCTTTTTATTCACCAGTTACACCATTTCATGTAATGCCACTTAGACACATTAGTGTATTCTGTTTTCATCACATTGTCAGAATAGCGCAGCACTAATTTCACTTTAATCGTTTTGCACTTGTTGGCATTGGAATTTGCCATTTATGGTGCTTGCAGCTGTTCCATTGGGAATTTTATTTTTATACTTCACACGTGATAGCGCGTGGGTACCCCCCTTTTTTGCAATGAGGACATGGCTCATTTTTGGTTGGGGATTGATGTAGCACCCTCCTAGGTAGGTGCTAGGCAGGGAAAGTATAGTTGCTCTGTCTGCTTATCAGGGGAGTCTGATTAGTAGTTAGGCCTGTTACATGTGTCCAGGCACACGTGTGATTCATCTTTACTGAGGGAGTGTCCCCACTGTATCCAATAGGGGAGCCTGTTGGACAGTGGAGGAAACCCAGCCAGTGACACACAGGCTTTCAAAACTATCTCAGTGCGTTAGCACAAACCGTGGTGCATCCTGGGATACCTTATAAAAGCCAAGGGCACCAGGCTGTGACAGGGTGTCTTTGGGTGGGAAGGCAGGTTCCAGGAGGAGGGTGACGGCTGTCTTTCCTCCTGTTTGCTGTGGATGGTGGTCACAGGCAGTCGGCCTAGTGGACCAGAAAGTGTGGCTGAACCCAGAGGTCCAGTGGAAGCTGACTGTGGAGGTGAAGGCAGAGCAACTCTGGAAAAACAGTGTCCGTGAGTACAGTAAAGCTTGCCAAGGGGTCTGCCCACTCCAGTGGCTAGAGTCAGCGGATGGGTGTCAGCACACAGGCAGTGAGAGTAAAGGGGGTTATAAGTTATTAACCCTGAAGAGAGTCTTCAAGTGGGAACAGTAATCTTATCTTCACTTCAGTGGCAAGGTGAAGCAGCGGGATTCTGCCCACAATTCTAATAGGCTTAGGTGCGAATGGAGCCTGAGCGACGCTGCCAGTGGTGCATTTTCAGAGCGGCACCATTTGAATGGGCCTCCCTCTGCTCCAAAAACACGCCGGGAAACTTATGTACCAAATTTTGGTACTGAGCCAGGCACGTTTGACGTTGCGTGTTTTGCCATGATTTTCGTGTGTTTTGTTGCACAACAATCGCAGCAAAGTTGCACCGCATTTGAGGTGCCATTAAGAAATAATGGCACCGCAAGTGCATTGCATGTTTTGCTGCGATTCTAGAATCATAGGCAGAATTGCACGATTCTGCATGAGATTCCAATATTCTCGGGTGTGAATGAGACCACGGTGTAAATGGTTTTTGTTCGGGAAAGTTTATCTGTTCCAAAATATAAATGTTAAAAGAAAATAAACATTTTGGAGTACTTTTGAACAGCGTTCGTCAAGCCAAAAAGGAATGTTTTGAGAATTTTAGTAAAAATGTTCACTCAAAAATCTGCATGTGTATGTCCAGCTCTAGTTTTCTCATTTTCTGCACATACTCCACATACCTGTTTATGGTGCCAGAAATCCAGTGTTCTTGTAACTTCCTTAACTACTTCAATGCCGGGCACTTTCACCCCCTTCCTGCCTAGGCCAATTTTCAGCTTTCAGCACTGTTGCACTTTAATTGACAATTGTGCTGTAATGCAACACTGTACCCATATGACATTTTTATGAGAGAGATAGAGCTTTTCTTAGTGGTATTTAATCACCACTGGGTTTTTAATTATTTTGCTAAACAAACGAAAAAAGGCTGAAAATTAAAAAACAAAAAACAAAAAAAAATGTTTCTTTGTTTCTGCTATACAATTTTGCAAATAAGCCATTTTTCTTCTTCACTGATGTGTGTTGAGGCTGCACTGATGAGGCGGCACTAATGGACACTGATGAGGCGGCACTGATGAGGCAGCACTGATGAGGCAGCACTGATAAGCACTAATAAGGTGGCACTGATGAGGCTACACTGATGGGCACTGATGAGGCAGCACTGATGGGCACTGATGAGGCGGCACGGCACTGATGAGCACTAATGAGGCTGCACTGATGAGCACTGATGAGGCAGCACTAATGGACACTGATAAGCTACACTGATGAGCACTGATAGGGCAGCATCAATGGGCACTGATAAGCTGCACTGATGGGCACTGATGAGACTGCACTGATTGGGGGCAGATATGCTGCACTGATAAGCACTAATAAGAACTAATATGCTGCACTGATGGGCACTGATGGGGCCGCAATGAAATAAGTACCCTGATTATCAGTGTAAATGTCCTCTGTAGCTGGAAAGATACTGACAGCGCTGAGGAATAGAAATGCCGATAACCGGCATTTGTTTACATGAGATCAGGTGTGATTGGACACACCTGGTCACATGGTAAAGAGCCTACATCATCGGCTCTTTACCCTGATCGGTGATGTGCTGTGTCCGAGGGACACAGCACACCACCGTTTGCTGTGCTGCACGCTTCTGAGGGTGCACACGAGCAGCACGATGTGAATGATGTCATATGACGTCTAGTCAGAAAGGGAAAGCACCCGCCCCGTTCATCAACTTGCTATAGGCTGGATGGGAAGGTGTTAAAGTGATAATAAACCCTCGGCAGCTGATTTAATCGCTTACTAAGTTACAGGTTCTTTATTATTTAGTTCCAGTGTAAGCTGGTGCCATGAGCACTGCTCCAGGTTTTTTCTGTGTCAGAATGGATAGTTTCCCTTGCAGCATCCTATGGAGCCACCCTTGCATGCAGGGACAAGAGTTCTGTCTCCATGCGCTGTGTGCATCAATAAGGACACAAAGCACCATAGCAGAGGGTGGTAAGCCACTCCTCTGCTCCTCCCTGCTTTCTCCAAGCTCACAGACTGGTTGCAGAATGATGCATTGTCCACTGTTAACTCCTTCCTGTGAACACCAAAAGTTTAGGAAATCAGCACTGATCCAGCAGGGGCCAGCACCATTGAATGTTGCTAACTGCAAGTGCTGGGGTGAGAATTTTTAAGGTTTACTGGGGAATGTTTATTTAAGAGTTCCTAATGTGGTTCTAAAGGCAGAAGGTTTTTTACCTTAATGCATTCTCTGCATTAAGGTAAAAAACCTTCTGCAAGAAGCTCCCCCCCCCCCCCTTATACCTGAGCCCGATCATGATCCAGTGATGTGCCCGAGAGCAGCGGCTCTCTCCCTCCTCACAGGGTGGACCGATAGCAATGGGAGCCATTGGTTCCTGCTGCTGTCAATCAAATTCTATAACGAGGGAGCAGAGGCGAACCCTGCTATCTGTGTCTGTGGATGTAACCAGCGAGTGGCAGTATTGAGCCTGCATAAGTGCCCCTATAGGAAGTGAAGAGGAGGAGTCCCGGCATGGGACCACAGAAGAGGAGGATCTGGCTGCTCTGTGCAAAACTATTTTACAGAACAAGTATGAGATGTTTGTTATTAAAAAAATTAGGGTTTAAAATCTGCAAGGATGGGGTGATGGAGTGGCCATCATGTCCTCCATGTTTTCCCTCCTCGTTGGGCACCTAGCGGTAGTCAAATAAAAGGCCTACCCCAGGGTGGAATCTTTGGGCTACGCCTGGCGTTGAATGGGGTCACTAACCCTTACACGTGGGGTAACCACTTCCCCCGAAGGCGTGCTCACCAATGCCCGGAAGCAGGCGAGCGCCGTGGTCGTGTGAAAAGTCAAACATTAAGGCGGCCTCCCAACTCAGAGATGAGCCACATATGTGCAGTATCCAGAGTACCGAGTTCCTCCTTAAACTGTTTCATCCCATGTCCTACACACTTGTACTGATGTATATGTTGAATTCAGAGGAACATGCAGAGCCTCTGACCACTCCACCAGTCAGCGTACCTCTGTTAACTCACTCCCAGTAACAGAATGGGGTTTGCCGAGCACCTAGCACAGGCTTTATGCATGCACTCACTTAGCTCTTCTCTACCAAACGACCAGGCCACTGATCTCCGTAATGCTAATCCACTCCTGATAATCGACAGAGACCAACAGCTAGGGAGAAAGTCAGAGCACCGACCTCCTCGCTACCGGAGGCCCTGTCACCTAACCAGGTACCACGCCAATGACTGGTTGCTGTTCTTCCTTGCAATAATTTATGGCAGCTATCTCTTCCTTTTTTGTCCTTTTTTGTCTTTTTTATCTCTTCCTTTTTTGTCTTGTTGAATGAACCTCTGTCATACCCCGTGTTGTTGTTGTGGACCCAGGTTCTCTAGTAATATGCCAAGACCTCACATGCATCCGTTGAGTAACTTCAGACCAGGCTCTAAACAGTAGAATCAACATTTACTGTAAACTTGGCACAACATGTAGAACATGCAGTAACCACTTTCTCCTCACTAAACTGGTGGCTGCCCCAGGATACCTGCATAGGTGAAGCCTCTTTGAGAACAGTTCACACTTGGCAATACTCGAACAGAGATGTCCATGTTCTTGGGGTCTACCGGCGAACCAACTTTCTAGACAGGGCCACCTTAAGGAGGTACCACTGGTCCTCTTGTAGGGGGCCCGACACACAGGAGGGCCCGGACAGGGAGGGGGATTGGTGCAGCAGGGAGGGGGTTAATTACAAGAAGGATGCCCTGTGCTGCTCTGTGCAGTAGCTGAAAGCTGGTTTCTCCCCCTCTCCTACCAACTGGCTTTCAGCTTCTGGAGGTAGAAACACACAGGGCATCCTTCCTGTAATTGTAATTTGTGTATAAATAGCATCAGCATTTATATGTTATAAAAAAATAAAAATAACGATTTACATAAACAACAAAAGAAAAAAAATTGTCGGTAACTATCGCAAAAAATTGTGCTGTAATCTGCGAAGTCCAATTCACAAACGAAACAGGAACTAAAAAAAGGTGCGATATTTAAAGCGGTTGTAAACCCAAAAACGCTAAAAAAAAAAAAAAAACCTGCAAGACAAAGGCATAATGAGCTAGTACGCATCGCATACTAGCTCATTATGTATTACTTACCTTAGAACGAAGCTCCGACACGGACCCCCGGACATCGCTGCGGGCGCTGCCATGATCCCTCGGCGTCTCTTCCGGGTTCGGCGGCTCCGGCGCTGTGATTGGCCGGAGCCGCGATGACGTCACTCCCGCGCATGCGCGCGGGAGTGATTTTCCGGCAAGCTCCCGGCAAGCAAAACTGAAGGTCCCCCCCGGACCTTCAGAGCGCATGCGCCGCTCTCGTGAGCGGCTGCATGCACTGCAAATATCTCCTAAACCGTGCCGGTTTAGGAGATATTAATTGTACCTACAGGTAAGCCTTATTATAGGCTTACCTGTAGGTAAAAGTAAGAAAAAACATGATACTACCGCTTTAACACCCCGTAACTAGTACGGTAGCAGAAAGAGGGGCCTATTCAGACCCTCAGAAAGGGGCATTCCACCCACGAGAGCCTCATTTAATCCACAGAAGACCCCCAGAAAGGGGCCTAATTTCACCCAAAGAAAAGGGGTGCACTACTACCCTCAGAGAGCGGTCTATTTCCACCCACAGAGGACTCACAGAAAGTTATCACATTTTTGTGTGTCCACTGTTGGTGGAATAGTGTCATCACGAGTACACAAGTATTTATTTTTTTTTTTTATTAAATCAAAAAGCCACGACGTGCAGTGCAAATTAAATGCTAACATTGGCTAAAATTTAACACCAAGAACTTAAAAAAAAAATAAACAATTTTTAAAGTAAAATTTTTACAAAGGTGCAACAATGGAGTATGTCAACCATGACAATTACTCCAGCTAGAAGCGACCTCTTGAAGTGGCCACTGTAATACTTTTGGTTATATACACCATTACAACAAGTTAAACTTGGATAGAAACATGAAAAATAAATAAAAATGTTTAAAAAAAAATTATAAAAAAAATATAGTCCAGTTTTCTTTAGTTTCCACAAGATAAACGTAGGCAGCAGCACAAAATTGTGCCAAAAACATAGAAAATAGCACTTTTTGCAAAAAAAAATAAATAACAAACACATTAAAAATTAAAATATCATAAGGGAATTACCTTTAAACAACCCTTAACCACCGACAAGTGCGATAAATTACCGCATGAGAAAATGCGGTAGTTACCGAACAACTGAAAAAAATACCACATTCGTTATTTAACCCTAAATTCTTAGGCTGGCCATACACTATACAATTTTCTTATTCAATTTCCTTTAGATTTACCTTAAACTATGTAGTGCAAGGGCCTGCCTGACTGCATACAAATTGAAAGTGTTTAGGTTTGACCCTATATTACATGGTTTTGGTAAATCTAAAGGAAAGTTGAACAAGAAAATTGTATAGTGTATGGCCAGCCTTAATGAATTGAACTTTCACAACTGATTTATTGCATGCGTTCTTTTACCACATTTGATTTGCCGTTATTTACCTCTGTGAATTGACTAGGGATCGACTGATTACCGGTGGGGCAGATTATCGGAGGCCGATAGTCACTTTTTGAAGTATCGGTATCTGCAACAAACTTGCCGATATTGCTTCAAGTGGCTGTACCGGAGTTATGCCCGCAGCTACAGACATCACCCTGGTACTGTTTTTTAGAGCCAACGGTCGGCTTTCTTATGATAACAATTGATGGGGCTAAGCAGCTGCTCGGCTGTTATTACAAGCATCGGGAGGGGACACCCCCCACCCTCCCGCCGCCTTCCGCCTTGCCTGGATCTCCCATCCCACCGGGAGGCCCGAGCGACCAGCGACGTACACCGGCTGACCGAAGACCCAAACAAAGCAGGAATCGACTTTAAATGGATCTCCCATGCAGTACTGGTTATTGGAGCTTTAAAGGCGCCAGATTTTAAAAAAAATGACTGTATTCAAAACAGCCAAACTTGGCGTTTTGAAGGCTTTTAAGTGCAAAGGAGGGATTTGGGGTCTTTTAGATCCCAGAACCCTCCATAAAGAGTACCTGTCACTGCCTATTACTGTCACAAGGGATGTTTACATTGCTTGTGACAGCAATAAATGTGCTCCAAAAAAAAAAAATCAAAAAGACAGTGTAAAAATAAAAACGTCAAATGTGCAGAATATCGGCACCTAATATCGGCTATCGGCCTTATAGGTGGCCGGAAAATCTGTATCGGCCCAGAAAAATCGATATCGGTTGACCCCATTATCAGAATAGTTTTTACATTTTAGAATGGGGCGTCTCAAGACTACCTATAATTTTGCATTGTGCCTCGAGATCGTCCATAATTTTAAAGGGTGCCTTGACTGAAAAAAGGTTGAGAAACACTGGGTTAACCACTTGCCGACTGCCGCACGACTATTTTCGTCGGCAGTCAGCCCCTCACAGGCAGAGCGACGTAGGGCTATGTCGCTAGCCTGTAAGGGTTTTGGGAGCGAGTGCGCGCTGCCGGAGGCGCGCTCCCGCTCGGTCACGGACCCCCCCCGCGCGTGCCGGGCACTCGCGATCGTCTAGTGTAAACAAAGCCGCCTGTCAGTTCTCCCTGTGTAAGAATGATGATGACCAAACGGTTCTACTATGTAGGACCGTTGATCACTGTTCTTACACACACAGCCAATCACAGTTAGAAGCACGCCCCTAGGACACACTTAACCCCTCCTTCTCCAATACAGTTAACTCCTTCACTGCCAGTGTCATTTTTACAGTAACAGTGCATATATATAGCACTGATTACTGTAGTAATGTCACTGGTAACCCCAAAAGTGTCAACAATGTCAGTCAAGGGTCCGATCTGTCCGCCCCAATGTCGCAGTCCCGCAAAAAAAAACGCAGATCGCCGACATTACGCGTTAAAAAAAAACAACAAAAATGACAAAAATCTTTCCCTTTGTTAGTAAACGTAATAACTTTTGCGCAAACCAATCAAAATACGCTTTTTGCGATTTTTTTTTTTTTTTACCAAACATATGGTAAAAAAAAAAATTGGCCTAAAATGTTAAAAAATTTAGATTTTTACATTTTTTTTGGTAATTTCATATAAAAAAATGTGAAAAATATTGTTATTTTTGCAAAATTGATGCTCTTTTTTTGTTTATAGCGCATGGTATAATCGCACAGGTGATCAAATACCACCAAAAGAAAGCTCTGTTTGTGGGGGAAAAAAAGGACGTCAAATTCGTTTAGGTACAGCATTGCACGACCGCGCAATTGTCCGTTAAAGTCACGCAGTGCTGAATCGCAAAATAGGCCCTGGTCAGGAAGGGGGTAAAATCTTCCGGGGCTTAAGTGGTTAAAGAAACAAATAGAGCGTCCACCTCCCCTGACCTCCTCCTTCACAGTGCTATGTCTGCTACTCAATAACAAGGCTCTTGGAAAAGCCACAGACTGGAGCTTTGAAGAGGCCTTCGAAAGGTTCATTACTTAAGTGCGCTGCACATGTCCACTTCCATGTCTCGTAGTAAAAGAATTATGCTGAAGAGCATTGATAATCTTCACATCGTGTCACGTCAAGAGGCAGAGAAGGAGGATCGAGTCTCAAAAACCCAGAGGCAGTTAGTTACAAAAGCACAAGACATGGCAGACCGGCATTAAAACTTGCGCTGGTGCTGGTGCAGGGCCTCTTCCGCTGCAAGGTTTAATTGCCTGATAAGTCCAGAGGGAGAAGAAGAGGATCTATTACTTATGCTGGCCATAGATGACTTTATTTTTTTTCCGATCGGCCATCCACAAGAGGGGTGGATGCAGAAATCCTCCCAACTGGTACATTGTATTCTGACAGCAGGACTCCCCCACTGTCAGAATACACCAGTCAGCAGCTGCAGCTGATTTGCTGTAGCCACTGGTCAACAAAAGCTTTCTAACAACATCTATCTAACGAACTGGGTCAGCCATACATGGATTGAAATTCATATTGTCCCTACTGAACCGCACAAGTTTCAATCTATCTAAGGCCATCTTTACGTTAACACCCCCCACCCCCCCCTCCCCAGCCCTGGCTGGCTCTGGTGCTCTCCTCTTCTCCCTGAAGCTCATCACTTTCAATGTAGGGCTATTATATGTGGAGGAGGCAGGAGTGTGATTGGGATTCAGTGTGACTATGGCTCCATTCACACTTGTGCGACGTGTCATGCAACTTTTGGCATCAAAGTTGCATTACAAGTCATTCCCCATGTTTTCCAATGATAACCATTCAAATATAGAAATGATAACCATTCATATATGGACGACTTAAAGTTGGAGCAACTTCAAAGTAGTTCATGAACTACTTTGGTGTCACTTTCAAGCAACTTAAGGGCCATAGACTTCAATGTTAAGGCTCCATTCACACTTGTTCGACTTGTCATGTAACTTTGGACATCAAAGTTGCTTGGCAAGTCATTCCTCATGTTTTCCAATGATAACCATTCATATATGGGCGACTTAAAGTTTCAGCAACTTCAAAGTAGTTCAGGGAACTACTGTGGTCTGATTTTCATGCAACCTAAGGGCCATAGACCTCAATGTTAACCCTCAGAAGTCGTACCTGAATGTTCTACAATGCAACTTGTTGGCAAAAGTTATCACTGGTCAAAGCCAAAGTCATATCCAAGTTGCACCCATCCTAAGGTGCGTCAAAGTTGCATCAAAGTTACACCAAAGTTGCACTCCAAAGTTGGCGCAACTTTGGAGTCATAAAAGTGTGAATGGAGCCTTAAGCCCCGTACACACGCACCGATTGTTGGCCGACCGATCGGCCGTCTTTTGTCCAGTGTTGTTTGTTGGTTGAAATGTGCTCTAGACTTGCACTGGACTTTTGTTGGCCAACAAAAAACAACTTCAGAAGTGATGTCATGTGATGGTTGACTTTCCGTGTGTTTTTTCTTCTCTGAGCATGCCCA
The DNA here is from genome assembly GCF_965119305.1 of Pelophylax lessonae. Classification (NCBI taxonomy): domain Eukaryota; kingdom Metazoa; phylum Chordata; class Amphibia; order Anura; family Ranidae; genus Pelophylax; species Pelophylax lessonae. The sequence goes on from NC_138768.1 coordinate 852,052,883, forward strand.
GTCTTGCTCATCTGAGTTTTGTTGGCCAAAATCTGTACTGACTGACGAACAATCGGCCGTATAAAATTATATAAAATTATATAAAAATTTTATAGCATGCACACCAGATTTTGTTCGGCCGAAAAGTCGCAGTCGGTTGTCGGAAGCATCATACAAACCAGCCGACAATCGGCCGATTGGACGTTGGCCGAAAATTTACGGCCAACAATCGGTGCGTGTGTACAGGCCTTTACCTTCAGAAGTTGCATGAAAGTCGTACCTGAATGTTATACAATGCAACTTGTGTGCAACAGTCAAAGCCAAAGTCGTATCCAAGTTGCACCCATCCAAAGTTGCGTCAAAGTTGCATCAAACTTGCACCAAAGTTGCACTTCAAAGTCAGCACAACTTTGGACTTGTACAAGTGTGAATGGAGCCTAGTGTCCTTTCTGTGGGTGATCTGCTCCATTCATCAGGGTATCCTTGAACAGATTCCCTGCTGAATCAGAGCAGAACATTCAGTTCTTTATCTGCATTTTGACAGTGAACTGTGGTGGGTCCACGATGGTTCTATGGGCTACCGGATGTAAACTTGACATTTTGGTCCAGGAACCATAACCAACTCATAAAAACATACCAAGTTTATTAGTGCATTATCGTAACATCACTTAAAATTCAACCATAAATGACATTGATAATGTACCCCATGGTGGGAGGGGCTCACCACGAAACATGCTGAGCTGAAATTGAAGGGATGGTGGCACCCCGACATAATACTATGATAAAATGAAAGAAGACACTGCTCTCCCAACAAGCCAGTGTGACACAAAAGTAAGGAACGGCTTTAGCCTACATGTCTCTGCCAAGAAACCATGCCCCTACTGATGTGTTTTGCCCCACCTACTGGGGCTTGGTCATTGGGTGGGAGCCTGGAGCAGGATTTAGATGTTTTTGGCACCATAAGCTGCTAGAAGCTTGAGTATGTAATTTATCTTTTCGCGACTGATGATGCATAAAATACCTTAATCCTGCTGCAGGTTCCCACCCCATAACTCAGCCATGGTGGGTGGGTTGGGGGTCATGGTTTATTGGTGGAGACATGTAGGCTGAAGCCTTTCCTCACTGTTGTGTCACACTGGCTGGTTGGCAGAGTGGCACCTTCTTTCATTGATTGCACACACTACTCTGGATGAGTACATTTTCTTGCCTGCACCCCTTCCTGTGGATCACGGGAGCAGAGTCCTTGACTTTGAGCGGTCCTCTAAGTATATCTTGAGGTCCCTATGATAAAATGGCACTCCATCACCATTATGAATACCTGTACTAAGGGGTGGCCCATCCATAACAATGGGGTGTGATGGGGAAACTGTAAATTTTTGATTTCTTTATTCATACTGTGGCTCACTAAATAATTCTAGGCCTTCAAATCCTGGTCAAGGAGCCATATAAGGTCATATGTATTGTTTTACCTTATTGATAAAAAGCTTAAGGAATGCAGGATGACTGAGCCCATTATCCCCCTTTAAAGGTGACATCACTGTCCAAACAACTTTGATTGGTCATTTACTCGCATACTAGCCTGTATCTACCACAACCCAAACTGGAATAGGCTAGTCTCATCTCCTGAGCAGCATCTTGCAACATGCAAGCGTCTGGTTTAATTACCTATCCACGCCTTTATGGGGAACTCCATGGAAACAGCATCTTTAGTTAAAGCGGAGTTCCGGCCTCAAAATCGAAAAAATCTATTTTGGGCCATCCGCTTGCTGATTGCAACCTGAAAAAGAAATGGATACTGCCGATTTTTTTTTTTTTTTTTGGTTACTGACCTTATTATAGAAGAAAATATACTCACCTTCCTTCCACTTCCTCCCTCTGCGGCCACGGCCCGCGCCGTCACTTCCGGTTTGCGATGTCTCCTGGGAGTTGAACGTCATCGCTCCCAGGAATCCATGCGCCTGCACCGGCCCCGCTGGTCACTTCCGGTGCAAGCGCAGCATTCCCTGCTATACAGCTTCTGGGCATGCCCAGGGATGCCGCACCTGCACTGGAAGTGACGAGCGGGGCCGGTGCAGTGCATTGTGGGACTCCGACTTCACAGAAGAGGGACGCTGTGGCTTCAGCTGCCTGGCAGCGCTGGAGAAGAACTTTTCAAGGTAAGTATTTCTTCTTACAGGTAAGTGCGACCAGGGACAGTTCAGAGGCTATCCATTGTGGAATGTACTAACCCTGACTGTCCCGGGGGTATTTTAAGCTAAAATTGACCCCCAAGGCCGGAACTCCGCTTTAAGTATTCTTGTTATATTTTATATAATATTATCTGTATCTGTCATTACTTTTAATAAATGTTATACTTTTAAGTATTTGTGTGATCTCTCTTTGGACACATCGAAGAAAAACCCTGAAAGAACTTAAAATATCACGTCACTGTGATAAAACAGGGTGCATTATGAATGTCACTTATGGTTGAATTTTAATTGATTTTAAGATATTGCACTCATAAACGTTACATGATTGGCAAGGCTGAATAAAGACACTAGTCCATCCAGTTCAACCTGTGAGGGTTTATGTGTGTTTATTTTGAAAATAATTTTGTATGTTTATGTATTTTTATGAGTTGATTGCGGTGCCTAAAAAGTCAATGCTTCCAATTTTTGCATTACTACCCTGTGATTAGGACATAGCACTAGGGAATTGGGTTTTGGCTGAGTTTCCACACTACCACCCAATGGTCTCTTGTGGTTGCTATTTGCTGGCTGATTTGCTGAGTTAGGCCCAGTTCACATTGATGCGACAAGCGCTCTGACATTGGAGCACTTGTCGCATCAGAAGTCAGACCCCATTCTGTGCAATAGCACTGTTCTGGTCCGTGTGACTTGAGTCGCTCCGACTTAGAAAAAGGTCTGTGTGCTACTTTTGGTCCAACTTTGGTACGACTTGCATTGACTTCTGTTAAGGAAGTCGCATGCAAGTTGTGCAGAAGTCGCACTGTTGTCCGGCTTCAAAGTCGTGTGAACCGGGGGTTATGTGCAATGCAACAATTTACTCAGTGGTATCCCAGGGGATGCTACTGACAGTTTAAATTGGTATATTTGCCCGATAAAAGGAATCTTTAATAACAGTATGAGCTATTAATTAATAACACTTTCTATTTTTAACCAATCAGGATAGGTGCTTTAAATACAGAAGGTATTTGGTACATATTGGATTTTATGATGCAGTTCAGTACAGTGGAGAAACTCTGGTGTACGGTATGTGCAATATAAACTGTCACACAGTGACATCTAATGGTGACATTTGATATATATATATACATATATATGTGTTAAATACCCTAGGAGTTTGTAACTAAATTAAAGCGGAATTCCGGGCACAAAATCGATCTTTTTTTTTTGTGCCCGTCCGCTAGTTCTCCATCACCTGAAAAGGAATTGGATAGTTAGGTTTTTTTTTTCACTCCCAGGAATCAATGCGACGGCACCGGCCCCGCTCGTCACTTCCAGGGCGACGCTGCATTCCCTGCTAAACAGCTTCTGGGCATGCCCAGAAGCTGTGGAGGAATGCGGCCCGGCACCGGAAGTGACGAGAGGGGCCGGTGCAGGCGCATTCTGGGAGAAGAGGTCGCGGAAGAAGACGCAGAAGAGGACCGCGCCGGCTTCAGCTGCCCACAAGAGAGATGGCAACGCTGTGGAAGAAATTTCATCTTGCAGGTAAGTGTGAACCGGGACAGATCAGAGGCTAGCTATTGTGGAATGTGCTAGCCCTCACTGTCCCGGGGGTATGTTTATTGAAAAATGGTTTCTGTGCCCGGAACTCCGCTTTAACAAGTTAAAAAGGAGACATACTCCGTGAAACTTCCCTATCCTTAACAGTCCGATGACCCTAGCTGGTGCTGGCATCTTCTACCTGGCTCCTTGCAGTTGCCGGGTTGCAGGCATCTTCATTGAGCAGCATGGGATGACATCACTCCTGCAAGCCATAGTAGATCCAGTGGTGGTTCAACCATTAGTTTTTTTAAGCAGGTTTACTGATTCTCCAATCTTCACTATTCCAAGCAGATCCACTGATGGTTCAACTGTTACTTTGGTAAAGCGGAGCTCCACCAAAAGTGGAAATTCCGATTTAGGACGCATCCCCCACTTCAATTGGCACTTTTGAGGAGCGGGGGTGGGGGGGGGGGGTCCATGTCCGTTCCGAGTTCCACGGCGCTCGGCAACAGAAGTTCTCCTTCTCCCTCCCACTGCAGTCTTCTGGGACACTGACATGTCCCGGAAGACTGCATCCACCATTCAGGATGCGCAGCGCAACTCGCGCATGTGCAGTGGGCACCCGGCTGTAAAGCCGCAAGCTGTCGCGGCCGGGTGCCTATAGTAAAGATGCCGGCGCCATTGTGGGAGGACAGAGGATGAAGATGGCTGATGTGAGCTCACTGCTGGACTGTGGGACAGGTGAGTGGCTGTTTTTTAAAAGTCCGCAGCTGCGGGGCGTGGCTTGCCGGCACCAGAGATGGCCGCTTAAGCCTTTTCTCTGTGAGGACAACGGAGGCTTCCCAGCGACGACGGACCCACCGGCACTCGTTCCACCGCTCACACCGGCTCCGGAGCTTCCCGCGGACGGTCTGCCCACAATGTCCCGAAAGAGGAAGGACAATCATCGGCCGCAGAAGCTCACTGCCTTCTTCTCCAGGCCCCCGCAGCGCGCCGCTTCCCGCCAAGATGGCGCCGGCGCTCCCGCGGCCTTCATCTCTCCTCATGGATCGGGGGACATCGGGGATCCGTCGGAGGTAATGCCGCCCCAGACTTCCCCATCTTCCCCCACTGGACCAGGAGCATACTCCCCAGCCTCTTCCAGCCCTGCAAAAGCCCGCATGAGGCTGGAGCTGCAGCCCACATGTCTCCCTCATGACAGCCAGGACACTGACATCCTTTCAGCCCCCTCCTTGCAGGCCTCCTTTGCAGACTTTCCAACTACTGGTCAGCCTGTGGTAGATACTACCTTGAAGGACATGTTACTATCCTTCCAATCGTCCCTATTTCAAAATCTGACCTCCCTGTTTGGCAAAATTGCATCTGATGTGCAGGGGATGGATCGCAGACTCACCTCTGTAGAATCGCAGATGGCTGACTGTACTGACACCATCAATGATATCATAGACACCTGCGATGAAACTAGGGATGAAGAACTGTGGATCAAAGCTAAGCTGGCTGACTTGGAGGACAGATCTAGGCGCAACAATGTTAAGCTGCGTGGCATCCCTGAGTCTGTCCCTCAAAGTGAACTTCATAACTATGCCAGCTCCCTCATGGCGGCCATGCTCCCTGACTGCTCTGCTATGGATCTCACTATAGATCGTATTCACAGGCTGCCTAAGGCTTCTCATCTCGCTGACTCAGTACCACGGGACACCCTTATGAGGGTCCATTTTTACCAAACTAAGGACCATCTCCTGGCTGCCTCACGACTTCAACGCACACTCCCTGCTCCTTATGAGGGGATACAGTTATTTGCGGATCTCTCCAAATACACGCTCCAACTGAGGAGACAACTCAGCTCCATCACAAAAGCCTTGATGAACCACAATATCCCGTATAAATGGCGGCATCCGGCTACTATTTTAGTCACCAAAAATGGGGTTCCCCACACCATTTCCACTTTGCAAAATGGCATGCGGTTACTTAACTCATGGGGAATTGTAC